>NW_027176705.1:16275736-16498236 GCF_023349555.1 Cebidichthys violaceus
CCGTAATGTCTGCAATCTATATGATCTTTTAACATTTTCATGACATACAATAGCCTGAGGGTTTTTACAACAGATAACAATATATTTTAGTTCAGAAGGACTTCATTGTAGCTTCTTGTCACAGTAATTCTTTAAGAGACACATTTAAACAATATTGATGTATTGTAAAATCTGTAAAGGATGCAAACTGCTGCAGTGGTTGTTGCTAACATGAAAAACAAGAGCCTACAGTAACGCTAGCTCTGTGAGCTGAATGCTACTGTCAACATGCTCACTGCAGTGACAAGCTAACATGCTGATGTTTAGCATGTTAGCTTGTTTTTCCTCGGTTCACCATCTTACCTTGGCGTGTTTGCGTGTTAACATGTGACAGTTAGCATTAAACACAAAGTACAGCTGAGGCTGATGGCTGTTAGTTTTGCAGCTATTTGGTCATAAACCAAAGTATATTTGACCTGATAATGGAACTAGAGGAAGAGGGTTAAGGGTTCAACAAAATTTCAGTTCACTCCGCGAGGAACATGAACGTCTGGACCAGATTTCATGCCATGTTGAGATTTCACTCAAAACCACAAATGTCAACATCTTGGTAGCGCTAGAGGAAAAGTCAGTTGATCACCGTTGTCATTCGGATCCATCCTCAGGGGACAATGAATTGGTCAACTGACTGTTATTGTTTTTAGCCACGCCGCTAGTGTGGCTAGAAACTATTTGATTTGTCTTTACTTTATTTTCACGTAGTTTATTATCCACAAATCACAGTCCTAGAAGACCCGGATCATTATACTTCAAACCACTGAGAAGTCTTTGATTATTTGGGTGATGAAGTGTTACCCCACTGATGAGCCCCATTTTGCTTTCACAGCATGCAGCACTGCCCGGAGGAAGACAAATGTCATAATTGAATAATTTACTGTAAATTATCTGACACGTGTACATGAATTATCGCTGCGTCATTTTTGACACAACTATTACAGTTCATAAATATGGTAATGATTTTCTAAACTGCATATTGGTTTCGTTAATAAGCTCAGCTTGGCTGCCTCATCCCTCCACTCCCTCTGTGAGCGGGTGGGGGGAACGATATGAGGTGTCAACATAACATAGCTTCCAAAACATTGTGTCATGGCACAGATGAAAGCGCACTCATAAAAGTGTTAATATTGAAGAGCCATGTCTTTGTTGGCTCTTATTGTTATACTGTTTAATCTGTTACGCTCTTGACTTAGTCAAAATGCTTTTCCTTCTGCAACTTCATCAAAATGCAGCAACAAGACATTCAGTCACATTGACACATGATTAACAAGATAATATTTGTTCTCCTTGCTGGTAAAATCATTGAGCTATTTAGGACCTAGTTATGGATCAAGGATTTTAGTTGGATACAAACCTTGATCTGTCCAAATACTCTGCGTGCTCTGAGGGGTTACAAAAGTTTAACGTTTTCTATTCTAATCTATTTTTCTAAGAGGAATTCTACCTGACTTGTGGCTTTATCCGGGTGCCATTCGTCTTGTTTCGTGGGTCAATGAAATATCAGTGGTGGTTGATGATGTGCAAGTCCCAGTAACATGACTGGTCTCAACTAGCTTTCTCTGCTCTAAAGTCCAAGCTGATGTTTGTGTCTGTGTTGGTGCTCCTAGCAGCTTAATTTAGCACGCATGACTTTTGTATCAGATCTGATGTCAGAGCAAATGTCTCATAGCATCCAAACAATTTCACTGTCCAAATTTATTTCGAAGGCCCTTGCAGTTTTTTGACAGACGTGACGCCAATGCTGTTAACACTTGAGCTGAACTCCTCATGCGGCTGTTCAAAAAGGATGAATGATGCAGTCAGTTTTTTAGGTCTTGCTACCTCACTCCCTGACATGTTCCGTCTTTCTTCTTCACAGGATGGTTTACGCAGATTGTCAGGAAATGAATACATCTTGTCCACTAAACGTAAGTTTACGTGAAGCATACAGGGAGGACGACACAAAGTGTTGTGCTACATTTTAGCAGCTCTCTTTATCTGAACGCCTCCTCTCTTCTGTCTTCCTTTACTCACAGAGGCCCACCATATCCCCAGTCACCTGACAACTCCTCTGACTTTAAATGACATCCCCCCTCGTATTGCCCAGACCATGGAGAATGAGGACTCATGGGATTTTGACATCGTCAACTTGGAGGCTGCAACCATGAAGAGGTGAGGCAACAACAGAGTTAAGGGCTATCAGAGGAAAAGTGTCAAATGATTTGTGTTGTTGTTAAACTACCATGCTGAATCCTCCTGCAGGCCTTTGACTTACTTGGGCATGAAGATCTTCTCCCGATTTGGCGTCTGCGAGTTCCTAAACTGCCCTGAGGCCACTTTGCGCTCCTGGTTACAACTGATTGAAGCTAACTACCACTCCAGCAACTCCTACCACAACTCTTCTCATGCAGCTGATGTCCTGCATGCAACAGCGTACTTTCTCTGCAAGGAGAGGGTCAAGGTAAATTAACAAGTAGTGAGAATTATGAATACCACTTTAAAAATACATGCCAAACTTGCAAAACATATCACAAGTTTTGCTTTCAGAATGTTGCTGCTGGTTCCACTACTTGGTTCCAGCTTTTGAAATGTGTGCTTTTATTGCCTTTCTTTGTCTTATGTGATGCTAAATACACATATTTGGGGTTTTTTAAATTAGTGGACAAAACAAGCATATTAAAAGATGTGACCTTGGGCTGCCATGTTGTTGTGATTTCCATGTTTCTATTTTCAGTTAATTGATTCATTGAGAAAATTATTGAGAAATGAATCGCTAATGAATAAAATCGTTCATTGCAGCACCTTATTATTACCCATTATTAGCTTTTATCAGGGAGGTGTTTATTTAATGAAATATATAAATAAGGTGTCAAGTGTTTGGTAAGTAAATGCAAAACTTCTTTACAGTTCTTTTGGTTTTTACCTTTCAATATGTTGAAGCCACTCTGCCCATTGAGTGCTGTTCGCAACTGATATGTCAAAGTCAATGCTACATACAAAAAAACGTATGCCCCATATATACTTCAATGTTCTTTATATGTTTGATTTGAGAGAAAAACAAGGTGAACTTGTAGTTCATGGGTAGATGTGAAGCTACATGGCTGTTCCTGGAAGTCAACATTTTTTAGCATTAGCATGTGTTAGAGCCTGACATCCTTTTGTTCACCGCTGCTTTGGTTGTGGGCCCAAACAACTAGGATCTAGATGTTGGGATTTTCTACTATCAAGCGCAGATCTCGGCTCAGTCTTGAGGGTCAGATGTCCCGTCTGAGCCTGCGTTATCCAAGAGAGTCTTGGTTTTGGCCAAGTGTGTCAGTGGCTCAGTAACTAGTTGAGGCCGTGCACTTGCTAAGCTGATTACCAAACTGTCTATTTCTGATCTCAGTGGAGCGATCTTTCATTGGCTTAGCCAGTGAACTCTGAAGTTACATCACCCAAGGTTAATGAATCCCTGGAGATCTACGGACAGGTTACATGTTACATGTTCTATACTTATACTGTAATCCATTTTATTAACTATTTCTGTTAATATTGAAGTCAATATTTTGCAAGGGTAGCTTCAAAATTAGGGAATTAGGATTAAAAAACCTGCAATTTTTACACACATTTAACTAAATGATCCTCTGTATTTGCTTGATCTAGAACTTCATTGTAACTGCATAATGCTGTATGTAAATACAGTATATTGACAATAGAAATGTGCACTTTTTACATGTGTTTGGTAGCTCGGGATCATGTACATGCATTTAAAATAAGGTGAACATTAACTGTTATTATCCTAATTATAAATCACAACTGCTTTTCATAATGTAGAGCTGCTTCCTGGTTCAAACCTGCAGGCTAAACTGGAAGCACGTCACAGCTGTGTTGATAGTGGGATGTGACAATGTAATAGAAGGTTATGCTGTGCCAGCTTTGAACCTATAGTTGTTCATTCAGAACTATAAACCAAGGTGGTAATATACCAGACTTTTCCTTTTAATGCCCAACAATGTGTCCAATCTGCCATAACAGCAAAGTTTGGATCCAATCGACGAGGTGGCTGCCCTGATTGCTGCCACTGTGCACGACGTGGACCACCCGGGACGCACCAACAGCTTCCTGTGCAACGCAGGAAGCGAGCTGGCCATCCTTTACAATGACACTGCTGTGCTTGAGAGCCACCACGCAGCACTGGCCTTCCAGATCACTACCAGAGATGATAAGTGCAACATCTTCAAGAACATTGAAAGGTAGGGGATTCACTACTAAAGGAATAGGTCACCCCCAAAGAATTTGAGTTGTCATTGTCTGCTCATGCCCTGGCTGTTCTCAGGATCACCAAACACAAAACTAAACGTAGTCATTCTCCTGAGCTATTGAAGTTACGTTGATGTAGAAGTATGTCACTGCAAGTCCTGAAAAACCCATCAATACAAAGACCTCAAGTAATCCAACTGTCAATCAAATAAGTGCATTGTGCGCTCAAAAGACCAATGTTTACTGTAACTCAGCGTCTCCAAAAGACGTAGACTAACAGTTTTTACTGACATGTGGTTGAGATGAATATAGATGACTACTATATTTCTATTTTGGGCTGAACTATTTCTTTAACTTATTCCAAATTAGATGAATTTGCTGACTTTTGTGTTTAGGCATATGACATTTTTTTGCAAATTCGGCTACTGTTGAAAGAACATTTGTCTATATCAATACATAAGATAGAGAAAATGAATATTGTATGTCCTGAAATTCTTATAGAAATAGTTTGTGATTCAGACATCACCTGAGGTATCATAAGGGGATAAATTAAGTCTGCATATGTGAAGATGAAAGCAGTGCAGTGTGTGTTGACAGTGGCGGGATATTAATGTGATTTGAGTCCCAAAGCAGAATAGCTCACATGTGCTGGTCCCCTCGGAGGGGGAAGGTGAACAAAGCATCCATTCATCGCCACTGTCACTGCAGTCAGAAGGGGAAAACTGTTCACACGGGTTTCCATGCTATTTACCACACTGTCATCTCACCCGCTCTGTTTTCTCTTTTCCTCCTCTCCCTGCCTCCCCCTCCTTCGTCTCTCTCTCCTTCGTCTCTCTCTCTCTCTCTCTCTCTCTCTCTCTCTCTCTCTCTCTCTCTCTCTCTCTCTCTCTAGGAATGAATATCGAACACTTCGACAGGCCATCATTGATATGGTGCTCGCAACCGAGATGACCAAACACTTTGAACACGTCAACAAATTTGTCAACAGCATCAACAAGCCACTGGCTGCTCTGGAGGAGAACGGGGTGAGATTAGATTTACTCCAACACTTTTAAATGTTTTCATATTTCATAGCTGGGTAAAAGATAATAGTTCTAATTTTGGCATCTTCTTTTTATAGATAAGTGTTGTGTGTCAGAGCAGGAATGATACACAGGAGTATTCAGACACTAGATAAACACAATTATTGTAATCTCATTCTGTGGCAGCATAGTGCAACAGTATGCAAGCAACAATAGATTACGAGCTTGAGAGATGGTGATACTGGTTCAGGGCTGTTGTTGCCTGGGCACTGATATCTTTGTGGGGAGAGAATTTTGCAACTTGGTACCATCTTTCTCATCTGTGTGTGGAATGCTCAACACAGACATTTAAAAGTTGTCTTCCCCTTTAAAGGCAGGAATAAGCCAAATAAATGATTTGATGCCAATCTTTTTTATACTGAACAAAGCCACTTTCAGAACATGTAAGTGTTTGTTGTAAAGTTTAAGTTTAGTTGATGAAAAAAAAAAGCTCTTTGTGTTACATACACTTTCATTCAGTTAACCTCGAGACTTAGATAAAACAGAGACCTCCCTCATCTCGGCTTAAATGGACCATCTGTACTTGTGCTTAACATAATTGTCAGTGAATTAAATCTTGAAACATACAGAGGGCTGCAAATCATGTGACTGCAGGAACCATGCTCTACTCTTTTACATGTAAGTGTTGCGGGAGCCCATAATGAACACGCGCTGAATACAGACTCTTCATAAAGAAAACCTTTCTCAGCTGTCAGTGCTATATTTCAACTTCTCGGTTTGGTTCATGTACAGACACAGTCAGTTATTTTTAAAGTTGTGCAGCTGCTGTGTGTGCTATAAGGGGCTGTCTATTGCCACTAATAAGAAGAACTTTAGTTGTCACTGTGCTAATAGTCTGCATCTGTGTTTTCTGTCTTGTTTTGTTTTTTTAGGGAAACAATGATGAGGAATCTGTCAAAAGCGTTCTGACGTCCCCTGAGAATCGCATTCTCGTCAAGCGGATGCTGATTAAGTGTGCAGACATCTCCAATCCATGCAGACCACAGGAGCTCTGTATAGAATGGGCCGGACGCATCTCAGAGGAGTATTTTGCACAGGTAATCAGAAGGAAAAGAATAACACAGTGCTCATGGTTGGGGAGATGGATCCAGCAAGCAGCAGCTGCACTGTTTTTTTTTTGTAATTTATGCATTCATTGTGCGTGATGATCACTTGTGCTGTCGTCTCTGGTGCAGACGGACGAGGAGAAGAGACAAGGTCTACCGGTGGTTATGCCTGTGTTTGACAGAAACACGTGTAGCATCCCAAAGTCCCAGATTTCCTTCATAGACTACTTCATTACGGACATGTTTGATGCATGGGATGGTAAGACTGCACAGCATGATGCAACACACTAGAGATACATACACTGTGATAAATCTGCATGATTAGTGGTATAATCTTATTGACAGGTCTTTAAGCATCGACAAACGTAAAAAATAACACACACAATGGACAGTTATAATGTTAAGAAAACTTCAAAAGGAATGACAAACGTTCTTATAGTGAGTATGTTTAATACAGTTGGAAAATTAGCAACTGAATTAAAATATTATCTTTTAAAAAAGACAAAAAAACCATTTAAATCTACATCAATTTCATACCGGACCAGTATACTAACCGTATATCCTGAGTTGAATTATAGCGGATAAAAAGTCGGATTGGTGCATTCATAAGTCATTCGTACGAACTAATGAGACAGAGGTGATGATTTTGAAAAACAAAACTTTCAAATCTGATATTGAACTTCTTTTGTTGTCTCTCCAGCTTTCGCAGACCTCCCCAATCTTATGCAGCACTTGGACAACAACTTCAAGTACTGGAAAGGCCTGGATGAGAGGAAGCTGCACAGCCTGCGACCGCCTCCAGAGTAGGCCGCTGCAGTGTTCAGCCCTGGGACTCTGCAGTCTGGGGCAGCCCTCCTCTCTCCTGCTGGGGGCGTCTCTCTCCCTGCCAGCCTAGCCAGCCAAAAGGCCTCCTCGCCTTCACTCTCTTGCTTCTGTAGCACGCCGAACGTCCACATGTCCGTCCACACAGAAACCACAGAGGGACTTCCTGACAGGCAGTTTGCAGCAGTGACACTGCTGGCTTTACAACCCTGTCAGATGAAAACTGTGACAAACGGAAGCGGACACCCAGCATCCTTATGAACTTCTCGTGCCTCTCGGCCATTCGCAGTGTAGCTGGTCAAGTGACATGACTGAGAGAGGGGCCTTACAGGCCTCCTGGCAAAGCACCCGTCCCCTAATTACCACATGGGCACTCCTTTCTGCCTGTGAAGTTGCTGTTTGAGTAAAAACTGCTTGTTTACTGAAAGAGCTGGAGGAATGGGTGGAAGTGTGGCCTGGATATTAAGGTGTCCAATCCATGTCAGGCCATATAGTCACCTTTGACCTCCATCCCTGTGCTCGCAACAAGGCAGGACTGCTCCTTCTTCCCCTGGAGGCCACATCATGGAATAACACTCCACTGCTCTTTTTTTTTTTTTTTTTTTTTTTGGGCAATATTTTTCATGTGTCCTTCAGAAACACATCCAAGTTGACACACGCTGTCATAACAGACATGTGGGAGGGGATGTTTTCTTTATTGGTCAGGGAGTGGATCTTTACTTTAGGCCACTGCTGAGAGAAGAAAACCTCAACGTCATGATCATAGGTAACTAATTACAGAGATGATTTGGTTTGTTCATTTTTCTTAGATGTTCCATATTTTCTATACTAAGATTCACAAACAAATTAGTTGATAAATAAATGAGAACAAATTGAATTTCAGAAAGAGAGAGAAAAGCCAAAGCTGATGAAGACAAATACTACTATAGCTCTAAAAAAAAAAATCACAATTATTATTCATATGAAGCATTACCATAATAAACATTTTTATTTTCTTATCAAAAGTACAGTACCAGTTTGAATGAACACTTTTGTATTGCACTGTAAACAATATTACAAATGTCTACGTCTCAGTGATTTGTCCAGGGATGGGATGTTGCATTGTAGAATAAGCTGTTATTGTTGATCATCAGGAGTTTGTTTGTGTGTGTGTGTGTGTGTGTGTGTGTGTGTGTGTGTGTGTGTGTGTGTGTGTGTGTGTGTGTGTGTGTGTGTGTGTGTGTGTGTGTGCGTGCGTGCGTGCGTGCGTGCGTGCGTGCGTGCGTGCGTGCGTGCGCGGGGCAGGTGTGCATGTGTATGTGTGGGTGTGTTTGGGTCGTAGGTGTGGGCGCGTGGGTGTATTCATTGTTGCAACAGTCCCTTACTCTTGGTTTAATGCTGTAAACCGCTTGACATTTGACAAATATGTGAAAACATTTTGGACTTGAAAAATTTTTCTCCCAGAAATTTTTGTATCTGGTTTATCCTACTGAAAAGACTGCCTTATTTTATACAATATTTATACAGTACATCCCACTGTGCAACTGCAACGGACATCTGGAGTTTTTATTATGACATAGTCAGAAGGTTATGTTCAAGTAAATCTCAATATTTTTATAGACAATGAATTTTACACTGGATTTGCAGCAAACGACAACAACCATTCTAGCGATCTGAATACCTGTGAATTGGATGGTCACACTCAGCATGTATACAGAGAACTAAATGGTTAAGAAGGATGTGGATCGCAGAGTTGTCTATCACTGTCTTGAAGCAGTCTCCTAGAGGCCAGCTTGCATTGATTTTTTTGATCAAACACCATTCTATTTTGGCCACTTGTCCAACATCCTTATGCACAGACCCAGGGAACAGCTCAAGGCTGGTTTCAGATTAGGATACTAATATATGTTAAAGATTGTCGCTTATTAAGAATATTTCCTCTTTAAACAGTATATAAATGCCATAACAGCTAAGCAAATGATGGTTAAATGAGATGTTTTGACCACGATTATCTTTGTTTCTCTCGTATGACAGAACTGTACACTCAATCAGGGGATTGTTTGTTCTTTCTGATTCACATCTTGGTCTGAAGGCACGGGGGAAAAAAATAGAAACTATTCAATGAAAAATAAAATAATGTCAATTATAAGTTTGCAGTTTATTTCCTGCAATGATTCAACCTGTGTCCTCCTTACTTATGTCATCTTTCTCTTGTGTTTCTTCTCTCATTCTTTATTAGCCTACAATATGCCTTATAAATGTATTTGATATTTGCACTGAGTCTGTCTAGCTATGTAACTACCTCTTTAGGTTTCTTGTTTTACCAGTTTTTAGAGCAATAAGAAAGGACCAAGTTCGAGTTTTTTGAATATATCTCAAACTACATGGTGGCTGGTTGACACTTACTGTACGTCCTGTAAAATGGACAATAGAGAACAAAACTCATTTCATTTCACTGAGATGGCACATTGAACAAATCTGCTTTTTTTCTTCCAGACTGTCTAATGTTAACATTAGAATACCCGATCTCAACAGGTGTAGGAACAAGTAGTATAAACAGCTTTATTCATCTCTTTGGGGTCACTCATTATTTATCTTTTAAAAAACGTTTTTTTTTTTTAAAGAACGCATAACTGAATGCTTAGTATATTGAACTGATCAAGTGTGTGTTTGATTGCCTATGAATTCAACTTTTCATTTGTAACTGTTTGTTTTGTTTCTTTCAAAAGTTAAATATTCTCGCTTTAAGGTTGAGGTTAGGGAATGATCGTGGTTTGGTTTAAAAATACTATTTGATTAAGATAAGTACATGATTGTGGTCGTGGTTAAAAGAACACTATGGTGGCTGGTAAAAGGAAATGGGAAATAAACAATGGTCTCCCATGTCTAAATCACTTTGTGGACCCATCTATCTTACTGCAAACTTCTTTTTCATGGTTTTGCAATACTAAAAACGACGTCATTCAACTTCAAAATTCGTTCCTGGCAAACAAGAGTCAGTAATTCCCACTGCTGCTAGAGTTCCTTGTCAGCTAAATGTAGGTTATTTTAAGCATTTGAATAAACAAATGCCTTCTTTTTCACTAATGTATAGTCAGATTTGTGTATAATATGTGTTTGGTCATTCATTTTGCACACTATGACACACTATCTGTGTGAACAAATTGTTTGATTACTCCATTGACATGAAGTGCTTAATGTGTCTGAGCTCAGTCTGGCTTTCCATGCAACAAAATTGCCCCACATTCAGCCCTGACAAACATAATGCGATGAAACACCTCTGATGTAGGTAATACATAGCCTAAATATTGAGACGAGTGATTACAAACTTTACACAATCTGTACGAGTGATGCTACAGTTTGTAGTATGGTGGTGTAATGTTGTACTTATAATGCTTGATTTTATATTTCCAGACACAGTACATTGGTACCTTTGGCTGCCTGGACATGGGTCCTATTTTTAATATTTCATAATTTCAGACAGTGTATGCCTGTCTTGATAAAATCAGGGACAACAATTGAAACAAATCCCGAAAGGTGTTGTCCTATCCATGACAAAGTTTGGTATGTATTATTAGAATATTGCACCAAATCAAACCAAGTAGTAAAGGGGAACTCTGAACTGCGAATCTGCTGGAGCCGACGTGAGTTTGTAAGTGTAATGTGACTGTAGCTTTAACGGACGCCTAGATGCTCTTCATGGCCCCACTAGCTTAATCCCGCCATGATCATGATACTCATCAAAATGGTTGGATGTTATGCTTAATCATACATTGTACATCAATTGTATGAAAACCCTGAGCCAATCTCAAACTGTATTTTCTGACGATGTTAATCAAGTATCGGACTCTAACAGATTGTGTTACATAACATGAAAACAGCTTAACTTCCGCCAAGTCACACTTTGCGACAAGTCGTCAGAAGAAGTCGCCGGCGCCAGAAGGAGCAGACTGATGGCTCCCGTCGTCCAGCGTTAACTTAGTAGAAACTGTTTTAATTTTACAGCCGATTTGTGCTATGTCTTCGGGAATGACTGGACACACACCGTAAGTGTCCCATATGGTTTGGTTTTGTATGAATACATTAGCTATCTAGAGTAATATGAGTTAAAAAACCCACTGCATATTAGCACATAGCTAGCCAAGCTAAAGCTACCTATCGTGTTAATCCACAAGCTAGCAAACATGGTTGTGGCCTGCTAATGATTTATAGCATGCGTGATATCACTTGTGTAGTACGAGGAGGCTGACCAGAGTGCAGCATTCAAAATACTCGAAACTATAATCCTTTAAGTCTTAAATGGATTTGTTGGTAATACTATTGTCCAAAAACAGGCTCGTAACATGCTTTAGCAGGTTAGCTAGCTCAGCCTTAGCTTTAGCATTAGTTAACGGTAGCTAACTTTGGCTGTTGTTAGCTTAGCTGACGATAAACGGTTAGGATATTACAATGACTGTTTATTTGTCGCTAAATATAAACGGCGTTATCTTTTTCAAAGCCACAAATGGTTTATTAACAAAAGAGCTTTAAAACTCCCTCAACTTTTAACGCAACGTAGTAACATTACGCGACTGGCTGCAATGAACCGCCATCCACATACGTTAGCATGTCTGAAACGTTGAGTTGTATCCTTTGTTTGTGTAGGTATTTTACGAGCAAAAGTAATCCTTCACGAACTGTACACGTGTAGACAAATAATGTAGAGTGTTATCACCACCTTCATTTTCCACAGTGACCAACCTTAACTTAATCAGTGTCCTATCTGACGACTCTCATTCATCAAACCATACTTATTACCTCTAAAATGTATTTGGCCAAAGGCACAGAAGTTGCCATTTTAATCTTGAAGAGGTTTTTGCCATTCAGCTAAGATTCAACACCTCCTCAAAATTGAAATGGCAAGTCCATTACCCAGTGACTTTCTTGTAGTAAAAGGGGTTTAGCAAATGTGATTTTAGTTTTGCTTATTTAATTGTTTGTTTGTTGTTTTTTATTTTTTAGGTGCCTCACCAGCCGATGGGATAAGACAGCCCAACCTAAACAAAGTGTAGAAGTGAGGCAGCAGAGGAGTAGTGAAAATGCGGTCCACTCAGGAGTCGTCGGCGCTGCTGGTTCAAACAGCACCGCTTCACAGCCGCTACAAATGGGAGAAAAGCCAGCGCCTCAGGGTGGAGTTGAACTGGCCGCGGCCATGGCTGCTAAAATAAATGCCATGTTAATGGCAAAAGGAAAGCTGTTGACTCCTCCACCGTTACTTGCAAAGGTGCACATGATTTAAACAGCTGTTGCAAATAACCCTTTGTCTGGCGTTATTAGGGGGCTTACCGTTTCCTTGTCATTTCTCATGTCTTGTAGACTGCCCCAAATGTGCCCATGCAATCCGCCACAGAAGAAATGGTGGTCACAGAGGTCGACATCAACGATGTGCCGCTAAATTGCAGGGACCTTCTTACTAAAGGCAAAACACAGGAGGAGGTAAGTGGACATGGTGGTGTTTCATTTGACACACGACATTAGGTAAAAGCAAATGGGGAATGTGAGAAAATGATTAAGTAGGCTCTTAAACAGCTTTAAATATCCAGATCAATAATCCCACTTATGTCCAAATCAAATTTACTACTTTTTATTTTTTTTCCCAGATCCGACAGTTTAGTGGAGCGGTCGTCTCAACGAGAGGTCATTACATGCCTGATGCTTCAAAGAGAAAAGCAGGGTGTGTACTAAAACTAGGGATATCCTCATCCCAGTCATTTAATACTAATCTGCTATATTGTTCTATTCTTTACTTGTAATACATATTCATATCTATTTAACACAGGTTCTTGTTCCTGCAGAAGTAATATTCCATATATTGATGTTTCATATATAGGGCTAACTTAATAATATGGTATTTATTTGTTTCAATAAAAAAAAAAAGATGATCTTATCATAGTTTTGACTAGTAGTCGCAAGCTGTACAAGAATTGCCGTCCTTTTTAAATCTTTGCAATTATAGTGATAAACTGTTTTGCTTATTGCACTCCTAGAACATCTCAACATATTTACCAGGAGTGCAATGTTTATCTAATACAAATTGGATCAGTTACCATATACAGTGAATTCTCGAGTAATGTTTGCAGGAGTACAGAAGTTATCCATTGTCCATGACATTTCTGATCTGCTTTCTTTTAGACAAAGACCTTTGTATTTACATGTCCAGGGAAAGAACCAGGAGCAGGTCAACAGTAAGTTGCACTTTAAATAAAAATTAAAATCTGCTTAATATGTAGTCTGGCATTGTCTTCATCTAATTATTGTACACATGTTGTGAGCTGATGTCCAAACATTGACTGTTAATCAGAGGCTGTGCTGAGGATAAAGGAGATCATCTCCGAGGACCTGCTGAGGGCCTCGGCCGCATCGGGACAGCAGATGCCCGTTATGCCTCCGCTCACTCTCTACCCTCAGCCTCCTCGCCTCGTCAACGCCCCGCCTGTGCCACGGATGCCCAACACCAACTCGGTGCCAGGACATCGGCCTGCCGCTCCTCATTCGGGGGTACGAAAGACATGACGTCTATATCAAAGTGCACCCTTCTACAAGTGGTGGTGACATTCCCCCCCCCGGGGGATTAATTACTAAAATGTTACCTTTGCAAATGTTTCTGCAATGCACCTCATAGCAGAGATTTACTTCCACCTCTCCATGGATACACAACATTGGCACATGAAATAATTACGTGCAAAGTAAAATTGGGGTTGTGTCAAATACAATTCATGATACAGCTCAGGTCTTTTGTGTTGAATATTGATTGTCTGTGAGTTAGGATTTTACCAGTGGAGGTTAAGAAAGTGAGGCAAATGAAGACCATGTTGCCTTCACTGATACCCACCTCCCAAATTAAGCAGCAGAGAGAACGTCCCTGGTCTGAAGGGAAAAGCCTTGGATTTCTGCATCTGCTAACACATCTGTTCTACTTCTAGTCCAACGTATTTTAGATGTCAATATGCAGGTCATTATAATAGATCACATTGTTTCCCCTATCCACAGAGTTTTGTGCACACAAAGATTTTTGTGGGCCTGGACCAGACGTTCCCCTTCTTCAACGTGAACGAGAAGATCGAGGGTCCGGGAGGTTCGTACCTGAGTCACATCCAGACGGAGACGGGGGCCCGGGTCTTTCTCAGGGGGAAAGGTTCCGGCTACATTGAACAAGCATCAAAACGAGAGTCTTTTGAGCCTCTTTATGTCTACATCAGGTATGTTCATTCCAAATGCTCACCTTTTTGGTGCACTTCTTTAAATTTCCTGTTGGGAGTAGTTCACCAGAGAGGGAGATCCACGGGTCACTATACAAGCTTGGGGTTGAAACAAAAAGGAAACCACAAAAAGGGGTTTTGATTTACTGAAACATTTTCCTTAAATCCTAACCGGATGTCACTTGACTTGCTTGGTGTAAAGAAGTTACTTGTCTGAATTAATGAAGTCAACCCCATGGTTTTTGTTTCACATGTGACTGACGCGGCCACCTCAGAGCCCTGCTTCCATATAAATGCGAAACATCTTTCCATTTGCTCTCTGTTACTTCTGTCCTGAGTCTGTTTCGCCGTGTTTAACTCGTGGCGCCTCGTGTGTTACAGCCACCCAAATTCCGCCGGATTGGAGTCGGCGAAGAAACTCACGGAGAGTCTGCTGGAAACTGTAAGTTCACGATATCGTCGCCACAAATACAGCTGTGAGTTTAAACTTGAATATAATTGACAGCCTAATGGGAGGTTTAAGAAGGTGAAACTATTGAAGCGTATAGTTTTCACCGATACCCACCTCCGAGAGTGAAAGTGGTAGCGTGAACCACCTGATCTCCAGAGATAGGTTTTGAGTGCTCTGCACCTACCCACAATGCACCTCAGCTGTTGAAAGCTAATCAGCACACTCTTTGTGGATTGTTATCTAGCTCCTTACATGGTTTTTGTTTTCTCTGGCTCTCCAGGTGAGGGATGAAAATGCCCGCATGGTGACAAACTACACAGCCACCGGCTCAACACAACGTAAGTACTCTTTTATGGCCTGTAACTAATTCCAACAGGGTGACCAAATATCAGGTACTAGTTGATTGCATTCTTCTTGTGGTGATTAATCATCCCTTGACGTCTTTAGTGGCTCAACAATAGGTTGAACTAGTACCTCACAGTTGTCAAAGCACCGTTATTGATTAATGTAATATATGCTATTAACTCCACGTTCTATACTTTCATTTCAGCATACGCAGCACATGGATTTCCACCTAATAGCAATTACTCTAGCCAGGGGTCCTGGTATAATGGGTATGCTGGCGGCTATTCAGCGTACTCAGGAGCCAGTGGTTATTGGAGTAATGCAAATGGTCCCCCAAGTCATTCTAACATGTCGACAAACCCTCCATCTTCTCAGGCAATGGTTCAGTATCCGGTGTGTCCTCGGAAACCGCATCCCTATCTCGTCCAGGTAAATGCCAAAGATCGAGGCTGCCACTAATGATTGTTTTCAGCATTCATGTATTAGTTATGTTGATTTGATTTAACTTGTAAAATGCTATAAACATGTTTTTATTTTATTGTATAAAGCAAGAACCATGTATGCTCTGATGAAGGTCCTTTTTATACGGAAAGTGTTCTCTGCATAGATTAAAGTGTGCACATATCTGTTCTACCAGTTTGAGCTTTTTGATACTTCCAGCCCCTTTTATAAAAGATGAAGTGGTGGTTAACCTGCAATTATATAAAGCTGATCAAATATTTTAAATGATGTATTAGTAATTGGCTTTAGTTAGCCCACCAGGCAATAAATTGACCAGCTACAGAGTTTTAACTCTGCTCACCACAAACTTCATCCATGTATCATTAGTATGTTGTCGGGGCACTTTGAGGAGTTTTAGCGCGCTGCTTCCTGCTGCTGCATTGGTGTGCGTGTGTTTGTTTTGCTCTACTTAAGGACTCAGGCAGCAGTGAGGCGGTGGAGCCTGAAGGAGCGAGGAACACCCCCCCTGACTCGGGAAGTCCCAGGCGTCATTTCCAGGAGGGGGCTAAGGAAGAACATGTAAGATGTGACGCGTGTTCACATCATTGAAGGATCCTTTTCTTTCTCTTTAATGATTGACCGGTTTGAGCTGCAGCTTAACTGTCTGGTCTTCTCCAGTCAGAGAGAACAGAGAAGCGTCAATTATCTCTGCAAAATCATGAAAAATGTAGAATGACACACTTGTATTCCATGAAATTAAATGTTTTTTTTAGACTAATTGAGTTTGAACATCAAACTATGTCCCTTTTTTTAATTATTTTAAACCACAGATGAGGCTTTAAGCTGCAACACTGTGTTGGTCTGAAAATGTATACAATGCTGGCCATTTGGAAATTCCTGTCAACACTTAAGGCTCTGTCAAATTCATATTTTTGTTGGTCTTGAGACACATCTTTAAAGGTTTTAATTAAGTTGGGGCTGTTTAGAAATGGTTTGAATGATGCCTCTGCTCTTTTGTGACTGCTAACTTTATTTAGAGAATGAGGAAATGTTTATTTTTAAAATAAAGCCCTCAGCCATTGGAAAGGTTTTAACATGGGGGAAACAATTGTTTTTCATTATAAAGTTTTGAATTGTCCTAAATGTGTACTTCTCTGTTTCAGCCTCCCAGCAGATCTCCTGAGGGTCTTGCTCATCAAGAGTCTGCACTTCCTGCCTCCAGTGTTGGAGAGGAGAAAGTAGTACAAAGGTCTGTGAATAGATCTTATTTCCCCCGTATATTATCCTTCATGAACATGGTGTAGTGTAGATGCTGATGTTTTTCCCTCTCTCCAGCATTCTGATGCCTCCTCCGCCGCCTTTCTTTGTGGCTCCTGCTCCCGTTACACGCAAAAGGCCGAGACACGCGGCGACGGAAGATCCGGTTGGTCTGCCTGGCATCGCCGCGTCAATGGGTATGCATTTCTTTACCTCCGAAAAGTCTGAGAGCCTGAATACTCAGACATGTCTGTTGCATGAAATGGCATCCCCCCCCCCCATGGAGGAGGAGGAGCGGAGACCTGTGTTACTCTCTCCACTGGTAGAACTCACTAACATGCTTTTCTTGTATATGTTTTTTGTCTTTCCCTTGTTTTCTCTCTCAACATGTGTCCGTGGACCTGCCTGTTATGGATGTGTGCTCTGCTGCCGTTTCATTTGATATCTTCCCTCCCCCCCGGCTGTGGATCAAACGAACTCAAAAACCACCGCTAACATGGGTCTCCTCAATGGGTTTCCTTTTTGTCTCTCGCTTTCTCGCCGCCTCTCCCACTTTTCTCTGTCTCTCCATTTTTTTGTTCATTGTGCCCTTACAGGTGTTCAGGAGGAGTTGAGCGAGAAGAAGTCTAAAGTGGACGAAGACGCATCCGGGCTTGTGCCCTACGGAGGAGATTCCTCCGATGAAGAGGAGGAGAGGACACGCAGCAGTAAGACTGATTACTCATAGCCCCTGCCCCATCCATCCCCACTGTCCAGGATACCCACAGACCCAAAGCCTACTTTCAGCAAAGCAACACAATTCTCAAACCCCATAAAAGGAAAAATCCACCCTCCTACTTTCAAACACTGTTTAAGGACTAAACCAGTGTTTTGCTGTGTTTTACCCCCATTTAGTTCAAAGAACAAATGTTATTGCTGACTATTTTCCAAGCCAAGTTTGACATTTTTATTTCCATTCATCACCGAGTGGTGTTTTGGGACACCTTTTCACAAATTTCTGGTTCCACTTAATGCACTGACATCAATGTTTAGGACTAACGGGTGACCAAGCTTCATACACTGTCAGGTTGACAATCAAAACAAATGTGCAGAAGATGCAAAAAACACTGGACTAGCCTTTGAATTATCACCAGTTTCTGTTCTGATGTTTGGTGCTTTCCTGGACTCTAAAGGGAGAAAGGCTGTTTTTGTTTACTTTACTTATTCTGGTGTAGATTTGCATTGTCTTGTTTCAGGTTGGGTTGTTTTTCTCCCAGAACCCCCCACACAATGGGAAAATTTAAAATCTATGCCCATTTATATAGCAACTGTAAATATAGCGTGTGTGTGTGTGTGTGTGTGTGTGTGTGTGTGTGTGTGTGTGTGTGTGTGTGTGTGTGTGTGTGTGTGTGTGTGTGTGTGTGTGTGTGTGTGTGTGTGTGTGTGTGTGTGTGTGTGTGTCCACATGACTTAAGATGCAGCACATATTGTGGCTTCTTGCTAATTGGGAAACAAATCTTTTTTGACAGTTTTTCCTCCCTTGTGTTATTACTGACTTGGTAGAAGCCCTTTTTTATTTTAAGGTTCTGATTATAACATGCACTTATTGTCTTAAATGCAGAAAGGTCTTCTGTTAACAAAATATTTAACGATTCACTTTTAACAGTGTCGAAGTATTCAGGGTGGATTCTTCCTTTTTTAAGATGTGTAGATATGTCTACAAAGGGATGTTTATTTCTTAAAACTTTTTATTTTATTTTCAAAAGCATCTTGTTAATAAAAATACATTTCCCTTCTATCCTGTCTGAATTTAAACACTTGGTCTGCTGCAGTTACTGATATTATAAATACATATTGTAAATTCAGTGAAATGTTTTTCTTATCTTGGAAAATGGTGTCTGCCTGTTCCCATGGAATACTATAATAAAAACACCTGAAAACCCCTGGTCTTTGGATCCCACACGTACTGTGCTGTTATGGAAGTTTGGTAGATTGTTTATGAATTTGGGGGTGCAGAGAGTTAGGGTTTTCTTTATTGACAAGAGTTTGGTAAGTAATAAACAGTTAATTCACTTCCTTCCGGCCGTAGGTTTTTATTCCATGTTGAACCTGGATCTGTTGCTGGCGTTAGATGAATGAATACTCTGGAGCCTCTATGCGGTTGTGTACAGTAAGAACTCCGGGGTTATCCAGGCCAAAGCAAGGGTGGACATAATTTCGGAAGTGACATTGGAAGGTGTGTAGGTGTTGTTCCAGCTCCACATTAAAAAAGGACAGAGTCCCCCTCTTGTAGTCCAGAGCCACTCCTATCCGCACTGGGTTCACTGTAATCCTCAGGTCAGGACTCCAGCCATTGTGCAGAAACTCATATTTATGCCTGAACGGAAAGAAGGGCAACATGATCGTGTGAAGCAGAGTAGTCCTAAATATAAAGCATCTCTCATCCTGTTGGGATCATTGTAAAGCAGATGCTGAATCATGAGCCAACAGGATTTCAAGTGGCTGCAGATTAAAGGAAATGAGAACCGTGGTTGTGTGTAGGCAGAATCACCAAGATGATGTCCACAAAAGGAACCACATTCAGGGCTTGTGTGGTGTGCCGCACCGAATGATTTGCTAAATGTGACAATTCAACTGTCCTGCTTTGTTCCCCCAAAAAGTTGCCATAGCAACACTTATGAAGTAACAGATTCAGTGGGCTTGTCTACCTTCAGTCAGCTTAGTTTTGCATGGATGGACATTTTTTTTTTTGCTTTGGAAAGGAATATTTCTGGTGGCTAAAAATAAAGTCTTGGCCCAGTTTCCATGTACTGCAATAGTATTCCCTCCAGCATATTAATTGTATCAAATCTGCATCTACTTGGTCAGTAAAGTGCTTTCCACATTCTTCCCAGTTTGTACAACAAATGGGACTTCATCAAGTGACTGAGCATTATACAAACCTTTGTGTTTTGTTGAAACTTTGTTTACAATTCATTGTTTGGGATTCAAAAGACCCAACTGCTGTTTGTTTAAAATTAATATAATAACAAAATCATTCTTTTAACTGAGTATTTTTCTCTTCTGACCTTATTGAAAGCATTAAAGGTAGTAGATCTAGTAATGTATGTAGAACAGTGGTAACCAATCACAGACATAGAGCACATGGAAATCTATTGTATTTAACTATGTTTTACAGAACATTAAAGTTATTTCTATCCACTGGTACCTGGATGGAGTGAGAATGTGTCTCATACACCAGGAGGTGTTGTTGGCTCCGAGGTACGAGTTCCTCTCTGTGTCCTCGGACGCAACTCCAATCCTAAATTCCGTCCCATCGTCCACCTCAACTTCCCAGTAATGCCGGCCTCTCACTGGGATCAGATCCCCCAAGACAGCTACACACCTGAACCCACACGGTCGTATGTCACATATCTGTAATCTAACCTTAAAAGGTTCCTATTACCTCCTGTCACACAAGCAGCCATTGTATGCTTTACCTGGTAAAAGTGTTGTTATCATCTAAGGCCATGGCACTAATTGGCAGCTCCTCGTCTCCATAAAACACGGTGAAGCCGTCTTCAGAGATGGACAGGCAAGGATGGGCGGTGTCCTCCAGGAGGTAGAAGAATGTGCCTGCACAGGTAAACGACGTCAGTAATCACACGAGAGTGAAAAAGCAGTGACAGGAAGTAAGTAAGTGCTTTACTTACAGTTGAAACCAAAAGTTTACATACACTGTGCAAAAAGACACATAACACTTTTTTTCTCACTGTCTGAAGTTAAATCAGACTAAACCTCTCCTGTTTCAGGTCCGTTAGGATTACCAAAATTATTTATTTTATATTACTTTCTTCGAGGTCAAAAGTTTACATACACCAAAAGTACTATGTCGTTAAACAACGTGGGCAAGCCCAGATGATGATGTCATGGCTTTTGAAGCTCCTGATAGGTTAACTGACAACATGTGAGTTAATTGAAGGCACACCTGGGGATGTATTTTAAGGCCACACCTCAAACACTCTGCTTCCTTGTTTGAAATCATGGGAAAGTCAAAAGAAATCAGCCAAGAAATCAGGGAGAGAATCGTGGAGCTCCACAACTCTGGTTCATCCTTGGGTGCAATTTCCAGATGCTTGAAGGTGCCACGTTCATCTGTGCAAACAATGATACGCAAGTATAAACATCATGGGAATGTCCAGCCATCACACCGCTCAGGAAGGAGACGGGCTCTGTGTCCCAGAGATGAACGTGTTTTGGTCCGACATGTGCAAATCAACCCCAGAACAAAAGCTAAAGATCTTGTGAAGATGATGGCTGAAGCTGGTAAGAAAGTGTCGTTATCCACAGTAAAACGAGTCCTGCACCGACATGGGCTGAAAGGCTACTCAGCAAGAAGGAAGCCATTACTCCTAAAGAAACATTTAAAAAAAAGCCAGATTACAGTTTGCAAAAAGACACCAAGACAAAGACCTTAACTTCTGGAGACATGTCCTGTGGTCTGATGAAACTAAAGTGGAGCTGTTTGGCCATAATGACCACCGTTACATTTGGAGGAAAAAGGGGGAAGCTTGTAGACCTGAAAACACCATCCCAACTGTGAAGCATGGAGGTGGCAGCATCATGTTGTGGGGCTGTTTTTGCTGCAGCAGGAACTGGAGCTCTTCATAAAATAGACGGCATCATGAAGAAAGAACATTACCTGGAAATATTAAGGCAACATCTCAGGACATCAGCCAGGAAGCTAAAACTTGGGCGCAAATGGGTCTTCCAAATGGACAATGACCCTAAGCATACTGCCAAAATAGTTAAAAAGTGGCTTGAGGACAACAAAGTCAATGTCTTGGAGTGGCCATCACAAAGCCCTGACCTGAATCCCATCGAAAATTTGTGGGCAGATCTGAAAAGGCGTGTGCAAGCGAGGCGGCCAACAAACCTGACTCAGTTACACCAGTTCTGTCAGGAGGAATGGGCCAGAATTCCAGCAGAGTACTGTAAGAAGCTTGGGGAAGGATACCCAAAACGTTTGACCCAAGTCATGCAGTTCAAAGGCAATGCTACTAAATACTAAGGAAATGTATGTAAACTTTTGACCTCAAAGAAAGTAATATAAAATTCTCTAAGAAATTGTCTTTCTCATTATTGTGACATTTAGCAAAAGTTAAATAATTTTGGTAATCCTAACGGACCTGAAACAGGAGAGGTTTAGTCTGATTTAACTTCAGACAGTGAGAAAAAAAGTGTTGTGTGTCTTTTTGCACAGTGTATGTAAACTTCTGGTTTCAACTGTAAATACACTTTTGATGCACTTTGTATTTGATTATTTCTATTCGATGCTACTTTGAACTTATACTCCACTGCAATTATTGAACAGCTATATTAAGTTACCTATAAAAAAAAAAAATCATAGTATAATGAAGAAGTTAAAAAAAAATTATTAATTAGTCAGTGTATTATTTCGAAAGATAATATAGTAGGTCGGAAAAAGTCTGAATAATATGTTGAAAAAGGTTATACAAAATATGTGAGGAAGTTGAAAATAACCACCTCAATCACTTACATGTTACTTCAGTGGTTCCCAACCTGGGAATCAGGCCCCACAAAGGGGTTGCCTGACACTATTTGGAGTACTTTTATTTCAATGCTTTAAGTACATTTTGTTGCTCATACGAAAGTACCACGAAGAGGCTGATCCACGGTGCGTCTCACCTGTTGTGGACACAGTAATAACTTCACTCCTGTCGCTGGGCCCGCCGATGTTGACTGCTCTCACAGAGATGAGGTAACGGCGGCCTCTCTGCAGCTGGATCAGACACTGACAGGTGGGCACGGCTACTACCGACCTGAAGGATTAACCAATGAGACAGAAGGCTGATATCATTTCCTTTTGAAATACACTAAATGCACAATGATGTCAACTTTTTGGATTGTCTTGTATTCCCATACCTCTCCCAGAGTATGAAGCCTTGAAATAACATCTTGTCTCACAACTTTTGAAATACTAGGTGGATAAATGGGGTGTTTCACTAAGAACTGTGTCATAGTTGGACCACAGACTCATTTCAGTTAATAAAGTTTAGCCTCCTCTGTGCAGAAAAACACAGACTATTCAAACAAATGGGTTTGACTGTTCTTTGAAGTGACCACATGAAAAATGAAAATGACCCCAAATGCGACAACACAACAGTGCTGAAGGAGCTGAAGCTAAGAATAGATTTTCTAGGGCAGAGTGTGTCTTGATTCAGCAGCTCTATAACCACGGGACCTCAAAAACCCCTGGCAAGCACTAACACAGGCCTGCTTATGGATGAAGCAAAAGCCTTATTAAAAGGACAGGCCAGTCAAGATACATTATAAAATCCAGCAGAGCTATTTTTAGTTTACCTTTGTGTGCAAACTCTTATAAATAAACATGGCATACTTCAAGAAAAGCACAAGTGAATCTTGAGCCTGTTTCTATGTAGAATCTGTCGACTGCAGGTCTATGTTAATAACACAGTTCTTACTCAGCAGTGCCGCTCTCTGTGCCATCAGTGCCCATCTCACTGAGTTCCACAGTGTAAGAGTCCACAGGGTTAGTGTTCCCCGACTCCCAGCGGATCAGAGCAGCCTCTGGACAGCTAGTGCACTCCCTCTGCTTGATCACTGGAGGCGACGGCACTAGACAGAGACAGAGAGACAGAGAGAGACAGAGAGACAGAGAGAGAGAGGGAGAGGAATCAACCATTTAGATTTCATTCTCTCTATCATCAATCATGAGAGGCTGGAGTGATTACAAAATAAGAGAACAAACCTGGTGTGAGGGTGACATCCTGAGACAACATCTGTCACAAGTTTCATAACTTTCAGAACTCATGCATGTAGTTGTAGGAGAGCAACATGTATTACCTGTCATGTATAAGGTCTTCTCGCTCGCTGGGCTGATGCCTGTGGTGTTGGTCGCAGTCACCCAGAGTTCATACTGAGCATTCGGCAGCAGATCGGTCACTGCGCAGTGGGTCTCCTTCACTTTCACCTTGCTCACTACAACAAACAGCAGAGATTTGAATTGCGGCCGCTCTGATGAAAACATGTCCCCAGCATCCTTCAGAGGAATCACTGATTCCCACATCAGCAGCTACCATTTCGACAGTAGACGGTGTTATCATGCAATGTGACTGTTATACCATGTGGTGCACAGGTGCTGTCTGCTGGCGTGTCCTCCAGCACTGGTCTGTAGTACAGCTCGTAGTACTCCACCGTGTCGTCGGAGAACAAGCTCCAGCAGACACGTAGGGACGTCTGGGTGGCAGAGTTGGGCATCTGGGGGTTGATGACCGGGGCAGACGGAGCTGTTTTCATATTAGAGGAACATTATTAACTCAGTTCTGTTGTCAAGTCAAACCATCAAAAGCATTAAGATAACGGGACATTTAGATAGTTACTAGTTTTGTTGTTTTTCTTACCTGAAACAGTGTCTTTTTAAATATATTTACCATTGACTAAATTCTAAATATTCCTACCTTCCTAAACACAAACAGGACAACTGACCATAGATATTAAGACATGGAAGTGTAATACACCATTTGGTGAATGCCTTTATTCCTCTACAAGTGAATTTCTGCTTTCCCATGCTGTCAGTTCCCACATTCACAATTCAGATTTCACCAGATCTGATCGATAATCTTTCTGCTCGAGACTCCTCAGGTCAAACCAGCCTTTAAACCTCTTCTCATTTTAAGCCTGTAATTGTGTGTTTCAGACCTACTATTGTGCAACACACCACCTCCCCATCACCACAATCACCTCCAGTATGTTCTGGGAGAGTCAACCGAGAGATCCCATCATCCACCTGCTGGCTTTACACCACACCAGCATCTAGACTCCCATCTCTTATCCTCATGTGGGCCTCTGCTTAGTGAAGATGCTTTAAATCAATAGTGTGTAGTCACCACTCTCTCTCTCTCAATAAATATTATATAGACTTACAAACGTTCTCTCCTTATTGAACAGTCTTTAAAACACTGGGTGGTAACAGTGCCGTGTGCCGGTTCCCTCTCTGAGACCATCACTTGATTATTGACACACTGGCGGTTACCTTGTGTATAAAAACACATCCCTGGGCAACCACCACACCACAGACTTCTCACTGTTTTAATTATAGACTGTCTCAAATGTCCAGAGCCCAATGTGTCAAAGACAACTTTGAAGCTATTGACTCTGTGTGCTGTACAGACGCAGTCAGTGTTCGATGGGTAACAGGTGAACTGGGGGATCAGTGTAAATCAGACCTGGGACAACGTTGATGGAGTCCATCATGGTTTTGACATCTGACAGGTCAGCAAGTGGGGTGTCAAACTCGAGACTTGTAGACAACGTGAGGTCAACCTGCTCTTTGGCAAACTCCTCGATTCTGGTTTAGTACAAGGAAAAAAAAATAAAAAAAACGAGCTTTGAATAATACGATTTATTATCTAGGGTTGTGTCATTTGGATCACTCAAAATATGTAGTCAGTAGTTTAACAAAAATAAATCTCGATGCTCTGCAAAAAGCTAGAAAGAGGACCTTGAGCACTGACTTTTATGTCAAACTACTTTTTCCAAGGACAAGAATTTACTTTCACGCTCAAAATGTGTCTACTTAAATAATATTAGTCTGAAACTAAAAGGCAAAAAACACACGGAAACAAATGGTTAGTTATCTGAAATCACACTGCAGTCACGGCCAGTGCAGGGTCACACCATGTGGCATACTCACTGAGCAGCGTCATAATTACCTGTTGATGGTGGGCATAACTCCCTGTCAATAAACGTCAAAGAAAGCAATTGAACAAAGTAAATAAATGAAGAAATACTCATCAACATTTCATATCCCAGATGCCGTTTTTCTTTTTCTTTTCTACGACAGGACTATGACGGCTAAATCACCATCTGAAATCACGTATACAGCTGTAATCTGCACACAATAAAGCACACACAAACACAAGCTAGGACACCTTGAGGAAAAGCCTCTTGTCTTGGCTGCGGTAGACCTCCTGGGCCGTCTCAATCAGCTCCTTGGAGGCATCCATCGCCTGACCACAGGCCAGCAGCTGCTTGTACAGGGCCTCCAGCTTGCCCTTCTTCTCCTCCTCCAGTCCAGCCGCCCGGTCGTCGTATCGCTGAGACAACGTCTGCAGCACGTCGTTGTAGTGCTGCTCCAAGTGCTGCTCCTGACGGCCAAAGTTCTCCTGCACATACAGATACAGATGATCATAGCAAGAGATTTGCACATGTGTTATGTATTAAACAAAATGTGGAAAGAAAAGAAAAATGAGGAGAGGATGGAAGATCAAGGGAGGCAATGAAGGAAATGTTTGACTCTTGAGATCAGGCCATTCAGGAGATACACATGGATTTACAGAACTGAAATCTGCCATCTTCAACTTAATTTCTGTCTTTGAGTTTAATGTAACAAATTATTCCCAAACACTCAGAAATAGAATAATAAATCTAATGTCAAAACACATTACAACAAACTGTTTTACTCAACCCTAAGTCTTTTGACAATGACATTTACCTCCACAGTGAGAAAGATTTCCTCCAGATGACTTGCAAAGTTCTCCATCTCAGCGACCTTCCCTTGCAGCTGATTCCTGATCGTTACGATCTCACTCTGAAAACAGTTGAAAGTCACACTTTCAATTCAAACCAGTATTATAAACCATTTTTCAGCCACTGCTGTCAGGACTTTCTGCTCATGTCTGAGGTTTGGTAAAAGAAATAGCTTTCATGTGGACAGCTTCATCTTCTGAGAGTTACCTACAAGGAAATCTGAAATGATATAAGTCCACAGTCCTTAAGGGGAATTTCATTGCCATTTTTAGGGAAATTATAGGATGTAGAGTTGTTAAGAATTGGGGTGTTTTAATGTCACATTTTTTCTAGGGGTGCTGGTTCTGCATTTATGCACCAAGACCCTCTAGAAAACCCTTGCGGTTGAACAGAAAATGTTTCATTCATGCATCATGGTAGTGTTCCCACCTCAGTTTGTCCCTCTTTAAACACATCATCAAGTCCATCTTCTGCTCCAGTGGGAGACGGAAGGCTGTCCTCACAGGGCTCAAAGATAAGGGACTCGTTGGTGTCAACGGAAAACCTCTGGAAGGTGGAAACTCCTCGGGTCGCCCTCGCTCCTCCGTCTGCCATGGTGGTCGACTCTCTGCTTAACTCCTGGTGCTCAGCTTCCTCTGCTATCACATCCAGTCTGCCTCCTCTGATCTCATACAGGTCCATGAGGAGAGGGACTGTGGGAGGCTTACAATCCATTTATCATGCAAGTTACTGATACAAAATAAATATACCATTTTACTCCAACCCTTCATTGCTAGGCCTATGTACTTTTACTGTTTGTGTATGTCACTTTATGTATTTGTCTCTCTGGAACCTGAGTCTGAAATAAAGTCTATCTATCTATCTACCTTCCTGTTCTTACCTATAATAATATATAGATCTACATTAAGACCACTATTCTAAAAAAAACCTGCATCTAATAACTGAACACAATATGAAATCTCAAAACTTCACTCTTCAAACTTGAAACTAGCAACTTGCATGTGCAGAACAATCTGTTTGTTCTTAAATGATCAATAATGAAGGACCAGCAGAGAGCATAATTACCTCGATACTTCAGCAACCCAGTCTGTTCTAAACAGCCATTTCAGGCCAACAGTCCCGACAAACCAGCTCTGTAAGCAGCTGTAACCAACTCTCTCACCCAGCTGGGACAAAAATAGACACGACTCGGATTGCACGCAAACATCAATGTTGGAAGTTAGTTATTTATTGATTTAAAAAAAAAAAAACATAGGCCTACAATTTATACTAATTATAGGCATCAGGAGGTTTGTATACACAGTAAACATTGAAACCAGTTTCAGCTTTCATTTATTGCTATAAGGAGGAGGAATTCCCCTAACATGTGATTTAAAGGTCGAAGTTGAACACAATACAGGGGAAATTATGGTGCCTTCAGGGCTCCTCGTAAACTCACAACTAGGTCATTTAAACGCGTTTGTGCATCAGAAATATCTGGATGAAGCCCCCGCGCGCTCTTTCAGTACATCGGTATTCAAAATTTAAAGCTAGCACTTTTTCCATAACCGTTGCTTTGACGTTAGAAATTAAGGAACACTGACCTGCTGAATACGAAAAGCAAGATAAAGAAATACATGTAGTGTAATCAACACTAGGAGTGGTGCTGTACTTATGTTTCTTAAATAATGTGCGACATTTATCAATAAACGTGACAACAACACTAGATTCATCCATTTGTAAACCCGTTCATGATCAGTTTCTCCACAAGTCTGGATATGTCCGAGGTCTTTGAAGGCGGCTTACGTCACGCAAATGGCGGACGTTGTAAACAGAGCCAGCAGCTTCTCGGAGGCCAAAGTGAAAGACTTGTTTTCAAGATGAACAACGTAGAAATCGAGCGGATAGACAGTTTGGAGGGCTGGGTGGCCGTTAAAACTAACATATTTGAAGAAGCCGAGCCGTTTAAGCTGGGCTTCATCGTGCAGTGGAATGTCATCGAGTGTAAGTTCGCTGTCACCTGCCACAACAGGACGCTACAGCGGCAGAAACGCAAAGCCGAAGTGGCTCCTGGAGACCCTCAGATGAGCTGGGCTGGACTCTTTTCCGTGTGCGACTTGAAACACATCCACCAGCAGTTTAAATGCGTGGCGGACATCTTGGTAACGTGCTTCCCGGATCTGTCAGAGTTTGAAGACGGCAACATTTGGGACTTGCTCTTTCTGAACCGGAGGTCTGGTCCGGAAGACGATGAGGAGAGGGACTTTGACTCGCCGTGTCGGAAACTCGAGAAATACTTCAGCACAGCCATCGACATCTGCGGACGGAAGATTGTGCTCGATACGTTGTTCGCGCAGGATGAGCGGGATGTCGAGGAGTACTTTGAGAACCTACAGGAGTTCAAGAGGAAGACCATGCAGGAGGAGATGTCGAGGGCGAAGGGCCTCGTGCGACAGGTGAGGTCACAGGTGGTCACATCCGGTTCACATGGGGCCATGCACCCTGTATACACAATCCAGTTTATTGGGGACACCTTGCAGTCTAAATCAACAACCCTGCAATAAATACTTTGTGGCGATGATCCGTGGAGGTGTTTCTAATATGTTGTCAATATATCAGTGAGGACAGACTAAATATTAGAGACGCTTCTTAGTGTGACACAATACAATATTCACATTTTGTTGACTTCATTTGTGTCCATGAGGATGGACAACAAATGCAACACTATGCCCTTTGAGAAGGTAGATGCTGTATCAGACTGCAGTATGTGTGTATTATTGACACATACTGTACTCTAGCACTGAAGATTTCACAGAACCAAAGATCATGTTTTGATGATAGAATATCAATAGATTTATGTGCCCCCACCTGCACAAGCCAGATGAGTACTTTCAACGTTTTACTGGAATGAAATAGTAAGGATGGAGGATTTAGTTCAGCTTGGGAAACCTCTGTAGCAGGAATAGCACCACACAGTGGTGTTACAAGTCAACTATGACACAGCAAACCTTTTGCTCGCTTGCTGTGTTCAACTAAAACTGTGGATGTTGCAACAGCGGCAGCGCTGTTTGTTTTTCCAGTCATTTTTGACCTTTGACACAGATCTGTACAAAGAAATGTAACTTGACAACCCCCATTTGCTTGTTACACAAGTAAATATCATGGTGAGAGATGCCTTACAGTATGATGACAGCCACCCACTCCACGTTTAAAGCACAGTGAAAACAGCATCTGTACATCACTACAAGCTTGTGGTCTAAAGGTGTCATCACTTTCAGACTTCAGTGGTGAGTGTCAGAGAAATGACTCCAGGAATCCAGTGGTGATGAACCACTGACCTGGTCAACCCTGAGCCCACCCGGTTCTAAACGTTTTATTCTGAAAAGACTAATATTATCCCCAAGACTCGGCTGTGGGCTCCGAATAAAGCCATGTAATGGTGTGTATGTCTTCCATGTTTGCAGCTCCTGCAGAGTCACGGCAGAGCAGACCGAATGGTCGCGCTGCTCAGCATCTACGAGGAGGAGGACGAGGCCTACCAGGACCTGGTCACCGTGGCCACCACCTTCTTCCAGTATCTGCTGCAGCCTTTCAGGGACATGAGAGAGCTGGCCTGCCTCTATAAGATGGAGATCCTGGTAATTACAGATGTGCATTTAGCAGCTGTGGCCTTTTCAGGATATGGTGAATGATGATATACATATTATGCTGCGTGTCTTGGTATCTTAATATTGAATCCATTCTCATCAGGAATTTAAATGTTTAACCCAAATTTAAAAAGATCCACAGAAACGCCCAACCCCTAGTTTATTATATATTATTATATGCTACAGTATCACTGTGCAACCTCTAATATCCTGCTTTCTTAGTGAAAACACAATATTTGGTTCCATTTCAGTCTTAGCTGTTTAATGTGTAACTGCAGAGCCTCATACAGCACTAATGGAAGGATTGGCCTGTTTCCTCTCATACCTGTACGCACATGATGGTGAAGTGATTGACACAATTCGATATTGTTATGTCTCATTCAAGCAAAATGTCAGGTCAAATTTAGATTTTCTCACTTAACATACTTTGACTAAAAGCTGAATGTATAATATCTGTGGGTTAAGTGTCTGCATTCCATCCCAGAGCCTAAAGTTGTCCCCTGTTTTTCTTGCTGTGGGTCTCTGCAGAAGTCTCTGGAGTTTGAGGACTTGGGTCCTAAGAGAATTGCAGCTCTGGAGAAGGAGGCGGAGGAGTGGAGAATGAAAGCAGAAGACGCCGTCGCCTCAATTCAGGACATCACTGTCACCTACTTTGCACAGACTTCAAAGGCTCTGGCTGGTACACGTTGCCGTGTTTATTTCTCTTGTTTGTGTGTGGATGAATTAATTAAGAATTTGTATTGCTGTCATTCCTCAGCATTCAGGAAATGAAGTGCAGTAGAGTCACAACTTGCATTACAACTGCAGACAAACAACATATTTATGATATATTTTATATATATTCAAATCATTAAAAGTCCACAAAATACATATTAATCTAAAAGAAATGAGCACTTATATAATAATATACCAGATTATTGTGCTGTGGGATAAACGTCATGTTGGAAGGAGGAAAAACGAAGAGAGTAAAACATGATCGGTGGCACTTGATTTAAATTGGATAATAATTTCACTTTGTTTGGCAGCCATTTTTTTAAGTGGGCGTTCTGTGGATTTCCACCTTGATCTGAGGGGAGATGTTTACAGTAAATAAACCTTTTAAATGGATACACTCGTTCCACAATCTATATGGCTGGCAATTGTTGCTATGTCTTAAGTGCCTGTAAACCCAGCATTTACTTAAAGTAACACATCTCCGCCTAAAAAGAGATGTTGGGGAATAGAGACGAGGGAATTCCATCGGTTTGGGAACGTAAATTATAAAACTCAGAAAACAGCGTTTTATGACCCCTGACATTCTCTGACCATTGATTAAGTCCAACTTTGTAAAAGTATCCGTGGGTATTTTGTCCCGTTGTTAATAAATGTGTATTTATACATACATATACTATGTGCTTTGTGTGATGCCCTTATGTGCCTGTTCAGGTATGTTAAAGCAGATGGAGGAGGATAAGTGTCGCTTTGGAGCTGCTGCCTGGGCGTCCGCAGCTCCCAGACTGGAGAAACTGCGCTTCCTTTTGGCCAAAGAAACGCTGCAGCATATGAGAGCTGCAGAGATGTGCCTGAACCGCAAGAAGGGCGGAATCAGACAAAGGGTGCGTGTCTTACTTTTTGTTTTTATTAACACAAACCACAGCCTTTCTGGTGGTTCTGTACTTAGTGAGCAGATTCTATGATGGTGTAGCGGACTCTCTGGTTTTAAGGCTTCAGTTTAGAAGCTCTTTATCTCTAGTGTCAAGGCCAACGCTGCGTTTGTAGTGGTTTGTGAGTGTGTAGAGATGTGACACAGTGAATCTTTCACTTGGCATTCCTGTCTGATGTAAATATCTGGCTGCTTTAGTCCTTTGATCTATTTATAAAGCCTCTGTAAAAACAGAGAATCCCCTCGATGCACCCCCAAAACCTGCATGCATGAATAGTGAGTGCGTCTGTCAGTATACATACTCTGAACGTGCCAGCTAATGTAGATGCATACCTCCGAGTACAGGGGGTGGGGAGGGTGTATTTTGGGTAAACCGCAGCAAAGCGCTTTCTTCTGTAGGGTGTCGTGCTGCACATTTGAGAGTTCTGGAAAAACACAGAGAACACCTTCAGCACCTTCACCTTCATGTGGCTGCATTACTCACCTGATTAAACTCTTTAGAAATCAGCAGGCGGTATCTACCACTGTGAAATCAGAATGAGCCCTCACAGAGACAACTGTGTGTGAGCTGAGCACTGAGAATGAGATCAGTAAGCTACACCTACGCAAAATCTCTTAGAGAGTTATGTCGCTGGTGGCAACATGACTCTGTGGCTCTTTTGAGTGCACCAGTGTGCTTGCAGACACCTTTACATATTGTGTGTGTGTGTGTGTATATATATTTATATATATATATATATATATATATATACACACACATACATACATGCTTGGGATGAGCTGAGTAATATCTAAAATCAATTCACTCTTTACCTGACTGTGTGTGTGTGTGTGTGTGTGTGTGTGTGTGTGTGTGTGTGTGTGTGTGTGTGTGTGTGTATGTATGTATGTATGTATGTGTGTGTGTGTGTGTGTATATATATATATATATATATAGATATATATATATATATAGATATATATATATATATAGATATAGATATATATATATATATATATATATATATATAGATATATATATCTATATAGATATATATATATATATATATATATATCTATATATATATATATATATATATATAGATGCATTCTTAACATTACTTTCCTACCTGGCGGGTAGCTGTTGGTTTCAGCACATTTCATCAGAGCGTGAAAACAAACGTGCAGAGATCAAAACTGTCTTGAGATAGGTTATCCAGCACAGATTCTTTTGTTCTTCGCCTGGTAATTGAAAGCAAAGAGATTATTTTTGAAAAGTCTTTGTTATCACGTTTAAGGACATTTCCAAGCAGTCTCACAAACAATCGCAGGTGTCAAGAAATCAAACTCGGAAGGCAAGAAATAAGAATCGCAGACGTCATGAAAGGGATTACGTGGAGGATGCTGTTCCACTTGACATCTTTCCGTTTGACAGCTGACTTTAAGCGTAGATATTTCAAGGTGGTTTTGAACACAACAAGAACAGTCTTTTTTTTTAAACTGCCTGCAACTGCCTCACCATCTCAGAGGTTAGTGTATCAAGGTCCTGCAAGTTAATTGCATACTGAAACTAGAAAGGAGCAATTAGTAGAGTGCAGATCGACCACTATCAATGCAGGGTAAACACAAATGTAATAACATTGTAATTATGGTAAATAGAATAGCGTCATAATTAATTTGATGTTTACCCTGCTATGTCATGTCAAAATGACTGAGTGAATACAAGCCATACATGGCCAGACACCAATGGGCCGTAAGGCTTTGCACAACACACTTAATTCAAATTCAAAAACAAGGGGCGATGAATGAAGGCCGTCTAAGACTGTATGGTAGAAGACACGTCTTCAACTCACCAGGCTGCCTGAGGTGGTGACGTTACAGCAACGTGTATACTTGTAGCTCCGTTAGCTGTTAGATAAACACTCGCTTCAAAACAATAAGAGTGAGCCGGTGCAGCAGAGTGTGTTCCGTTAGCTGTTAGCCAAACACTCGAAACAGTAAAAGAGAGCCGCAATGCTGCAGCCGAGAGGTAAGCAGCCGCGTGGGCACCGGTAGTTCCGTTACGCTTGCCTTAGTGATGCCGGCGCGAGGTGAGCGCGCCTGAAAATGATGTTCGAGAGCGCCTGCGCTCGGGGCTTTTTAGACGTGACTTTAACAAGAAGTTTACTGATAAAAGAATGAATGACATGTCTGAGGATGTTGCATTCTTAAATCCTTTAGAAATAGGAAGTCTTAAAATTCTACGTTTCAGTGAATATTTTGCTAGTTAAAATTGTTTTCAGGATAGTTAACCTTCGTTTCCTTAAAATAAGTTTAAAACTTGACTTCTATCGTTATCGGGATTGTAAAAAGGCGAAGTCTATGAGTATGAGTTTGAAAAGAAAAAAGAATGGAAACCAGCAGCTAACGTATGGTATTGGCTATTGGTTGACCTTCTAGAAGAAGGTCAGCCATAATTATGCACAGGTATGTCCTTATTAGGCTGCAAGATGCAAAGACGGAAGTATGATCCTTTTTAATGTTTCTGTTGTGGTGCAGTTGGGCAGCCTGTCTGGCAGAGTCAAGAGCCACAGAACTGATTCCAGGTCTGCGTCTGAGGACGACCAGCAGCAGGACACAGTGGACCAGCTGGAACTGAAATTCTATGAGACCCAACTAGAGCTGTACGACACCAAGTTTGAGATCCTGAAGAACGAGGAGCAGCTGCTGGTGGCTCAGATAGAAACGGTGCGGCGGCAGATTAAAGGTAGATGACGCATGACAAGAAGCGCAGATCTGTTTGCTGCTTCCATTCGAGAGAAAAAAAATCAAATCACTGTGAAAGACATTGGTGTCCTTACAGTTTACTTTAAAACACTTGAGCAACATTGATTTGAAGATGTATGAATCACTCTGTATTTAATAACACTTCCCTTTGAAGACAGCATAATACCAGAAGCTATAAGTAAATACTGTCGCAAACCAGAGAGAAACGGCTCAAGGCCGCCTCACACTGGGAAACTGTTATTGGAATCCGAATACAAAATGCCATCTTTGCCTGAACACTGCGTTTAAATGAATGCAGTAATAAAGGGAATGACTGCAAACATATAAACACGTGACTTTTGCAGTAGAAACGCCCTGCAATCAATATTAGCTTACCTAAAGGGTCAGGTCACCTTAGCAACAACAGTTCCAGTTTTCTCTGTACCCATGGATGTACAGTGGAGTCCTTTAATACTGGAGACAAACGGGATTATTCTCAGGCAGGTTTTGGTGTTATAAGGAGCATCTCACAGTCTGAAAACCTGTAAAAGGAGGGGGAATGTTCTCTCCTTTTTCCGTTTTATTTTGGTGAACTGGCCCTTTTAAAAAATGGTTGCGTGCCTTTTTTGTGTGGACTCAGTCAAATGTCACATTTTTGTGTGTTTGTGGTAGTGTTTTATTGGACTGCGTTACATTGTAATGAGTCTCTTATATCACCATCCGATATAACGCTACACTGACACAGTGTCAGTTAAGAGTTCAAAATCACATGTTACACAATGTTTCACATGTTCATCACACAACCGATGTGTTGCATTACGTTATGATATACAGGCGTTTCTGTTTTTCTGGTCACTCGGTGTCTTGTGCACAGGGTTTACTTTGGGGAAATATTTTGTGCATGTAGATATTTCCCTAATTGCTCCCCCTGGGACCAGTGATGTTTGCTTCCCAGTGGTGTGTATGTACGTGCTGTGCGTCTGCCTGTCTGCGTCTGTTGCTTTGGCTGGTTCCAGGTTTATCTTCCCAACCGAAAAACAGGAAGGAGTCCTCTACCAGTTGCTGCTCGGTAAAGAAAGCGGGAGGACAGAGAAAAATATGAGATGTTTCAAATCAAAGGAGGCTGCTGAGTTTATGAAGCCTTTCAAAAGAGTTCAAAGTTTATGCTGTAAATAAAATACCCCTCAGTAGGCAAGGATTTTCCCAATGCCCTTGTTGGAATATATAAATTATAGTAGTTTACATTTGTAGCACACGTTTGCATAGCTGAGACAAGTTTATTACCAAAATAATACCTGCAGCATCATGTCCTCTCTGTTGAATACAGAGCGGAGAGTGATGATGTAAGACTTACACCTGTTTGAATTGACAGAGCAGCTTTTTGAACAGGTGACGGGGGAGTTTTGAGTGATTGGGCTGCATTTGTGTTGTAGAGCTGAAGGAGGAGGTGGTGTACTACGATGTGTGTGAGGATCCCGAGGAGCTGCAGAGCTTGGTCACACACACAGGTGTTCAGCAAACCGACCCTCCGGCTGTCAGTCAGCTCAAAAGGCGCCTGCAGACCCTGGAGACCAAGAGAGGCAACATCTGTGCCCGACGAGCTTATCTCCGCAACAAAAAGGTGTGGGCGACTACCGCCGCCGTTCTCTGCCCCACCGCAAATGATTTTTAGTTCCACGGTTATACGATTTTGGCATTTTCCTCACTCTATTCCCTTCTTGCCTCAAATTGCTGAGTTCAAATTTTTTTTTTTTCTACTCTACCGTTTTATTTTTAGCTGACAGACTAATTGAAGCGCAGTTGGTGCAGTTGGCATTTTCTCCTCCTGCTGGCTGCATCTTCATTTGTCTGATTACATGAAAACATTTTATTGCTCAGATCAAAGTGGAAACAATCCCCTGGTTAGAGGCTATAAAAATGAGGTACATTAAAAAAAAAAAAAAAAAACGCTCCTCAAAGTAACCAAGGCGTTCTTTTTCATTGTTATCAGTTTCACTGCAAGTTTCTGAACTTTATAGGACATACTTGCCCAAGTACTATGGTGTTTTTACGTACTTTTGAGTGTACAAGTAGTGATATTCGTGTCCGTCTTTAGGATCAGTGCATGGAGGCCAATGAGCAGAAGCAGCTTCCCTCCAAGCAGAGCTCCATACTCTTCAACCAGCACCATCAGGTTCACCTGGTAGGTCGCCACGGCAACGAGACCACCCACAGAGATGCCCCCTCGACACCCGGCAGAAGCCGCAAATGAAACCGGGTCAGATTCTTTGACTCTTTAATACCCTTCGCTGTCTCCCTCTGCAGAAACGAGAGAAGAGGAAGGAGGAGGATCAGAAGAGGAAACAGTGGGTGGACCAGGAGCGAGAGAAGACTCTGAGCAGATTACGGTCCTTCAGAGAGGTCAGGCTCTCTCTGTTAATGAAGCCCCAGAGGCTCCCGCTTTATGCGCGCTTAATTCAATACTTAAAATCCGCTCATTAACTACTTGACTTGGTAGGCGAGAGGTTACAGCACACGGCACATTACCGTAATGTCACATTTTCAATGAGGACATTTGTTGCTTGTCACATCCCTCTTTCTCTCCCGTTTCCTGCCCCTCTCTTCACCGTCAAACTGTCCTAAGAAGGCCAAAATGACCAAAATGAAGACTAAGTGCTGCGGTTGTTAGTAGCGAGCTGTCTTACACCAGAGCTTTAAATGGCGCATGGAGGAAAGTAAGAGATAAGGGAGTACATTTTGGATCTTTGTTTAGGAACAGGGCTGTTGGGGTTTGGTGTACAAGCTATTTGGGGCAGAGATTTGTTTGGTCAATGCACTGATATCAAACGCTCAATATTTCTAGCAAAATTTCAATTTTAGATTTTCCAACTCAAGCAGATTGGGAGGATTTTATTTGATCTTTGTGTGTGTGTGTGTGTGTGTGTGTGTGTGTGTATTTTGTGTACAGTCCCCCTGTCACTTCTGGTTAAACTCAATACGCTGTGAGACAAAGAACATTAGTGTGTGTGTGTGTGTGAGAGTTGTCACGTGTCTTTGTCGTCTCTATCTCAGAACGTTGGACAAGATGATGTCCGTCATCTAAAACCATTTTCTGCCTCTTCTACCGTGTTTTTCAAGAGGCGACCGGGCCAGTTCATCCTGAAGACCCCTCAGTCCAGGATGTCTCCTTCAGAAGTGCCGTGTCCCTCCCAGCTGCTGTCCTTCATCAGCCTCGGCCCCCCCGAAGGACCCCCCTCCGCCCGTCCTGCACCCAGACGCAATAAAACAGCCAAGAAACAGCAGCCTAAAGACATCCCTGTCCAAATCTACTCTGCACCGCCACCCCCAACAACAACCTGCCCTACCGCACCTCCTCCTCCTCCTCCTCCCCCTCCCCCACCACCCCCTCCACTTCCCCCACCACTGCCCCCTGCCATGCCTGCCCCACCTGTTAAAGCGTCGCCTTCCTCCAAAGACACACCGATGCCTCTCAGTGAAAAAGAGGACCCTCCTTTTCCAGCCAAGAACATGCTCAAACAAAATATAGGTGAAATACATGCACTACACGCTTTTATATGTGCCTATAATAAATATGCACAAGAATGTTTTATTTTTAACAAATCCTCCTGGTGGGTTTAGAAAGAATGTGCAAATCTGTCAGACTGCAGGGAAGGTTGTTTGTTTGTTCCAGAGGAAAGTGTGCATGGAGTGTGTGTGTGTTTTTGTGTGTGATGTGTGTGTGTGTGTGTGTGTGTGTGTGTGTGTGTGTGTGTGTGTGTGTGTGTGTGTGTGTGTGTGTGTGTGTGTGTGTGTGTGTGTGTGTGTGTGTGTGTGTGTGTGTGTGTGTGAGACTGTACATGGTGTTCTGTCCTGAATTCCCATCTTCCCCATGAGGCCGGAGGAGGCATTTTACCTCAGTTGTGGCCCTGCTGATGCTCACTCTCAGCTCCAGGGAGACTGCAACATCCAATCCCTGACTTTGATATTTTCTGAGCTTTTGTGAAATGGAGGTCATTCAAGGGGAAGCTGTTGTTTAAAAATGAGGTGGAAACTCAGTGCAGTCTGCCTTGTGTGGTGAAAGTGTTCCATCAGCAGTGAAACTGCAAAATTACAGACGATGCATCCTTTCTCTCTAGTGCAGCTCCTTCCATTGTTGTAAACGTGTCCATCTTCCTTCATTGTGTTATTACTGTAGGAACAATGGACGAAGTGTTGGCCTCATTGCAACGTGGACAGATTCAGCTTCGAAAGGCCCCCACTCCCAGGACAGCGCCCCCTGCTGGGGACACAAGGAGCAGTCTGATGTCTGCCATCCGACACGGAGTCACCCTGAAGAAGGTGAGAGGCCGAAGCCTACAGCTAGACTGACCAATTGGCCTGACCAGCGATATCCGTTTACTGCAGATTTATGGTATCTGTGCATGTGTCAGCCAATAAGTAAGTTTCAGTTCTGAAATGCCAATTTAGAAGCCGTGTCACCGTTGCAGTTTGTCGATCTGAGAGCACTGACAAGTTGATGTTTCAGATGTAAATGATGGCATTAGTGTGACAGTTGACACAGGTATTAAGTATTAATTTACAATGGATGTAATCCATTTAGCTGCTTCCGTTCCAGGGTCCTTGTATTGTGCATGCTGGCTCACTGTCACGCCTACATGGTACAGAGCCATCGTTAATGTTATTATTAGTTACACCTGTGCTTTCAAGATGAGTCAAAAATACCCGCGTGAATAAAGTTCTTTTAGGAGCAAGAGGTAACGTTGAACCTGAATGGAAAGTGGTGTTGAATTGACTCTGTAGATGGTTCCTGCGAGTGCAGAAGTCCCGAGCGGCGGGAACAACGATCTGGAGCGCAGCATCAAAGCCGCGATGATGAGGATGAAGAAGGTGGCGGCAGATTCTGACGAGGACGACAGAGGAGACGACGAGATGCACAGTGCAGACTGGGACAGCTGAGAAAAACGCACACACACACCGATGAAGCTGTCCTCTTCCATTACCCCCGCTCTGTTTTCTTCACGGTTCTGAGCTACAGCTTACGTTGCTGCCAAATGTTCACCGAAAAGACACGGATGGGATTACGCCTCTTCTCGCGTAAACATTGCAGTTTTCAAAATAGCCCTGAGACGTTGTAATACATCCAAATCCAACCAACCAGCTCCACTAGGCGAATGAGACGTTGCGCTCCAACACTCATGAAGAAGAAAGGCCGAGCAGCAGGGCTGTAGTACAGCGTGTAAATGATTACATTTCTTCCAACTGGCCATTTAAAGGCCTTTTGTGAGACTGTCACACAGCAGGGGAAGCCTGAGAGACGACCGCACTACACAACTACAGTCACAAATACTAATTTTCCCCACATTGCCTAAACTTGGCTGACTTCCGTTATTTTGAATGTAATGAAATTATTTTTACTTGACTTTACCCCAAGAAGGGCTTCAGCACACTAGGTTTTGTAATTTTTTGCATTTTATTACTAGACGAAGAGAAGAGTTCTCCTCAAGTGCAGCCGTGTTAATTATTTGCCTCCCACATGTTTAAAGTCTACATCACTGTTTGTATTACAGGTTTGATGCACTGTCCTCCTGTCCCCGTTCTTCCTCTTTGTGTCGATGTGTGATTGTGTTTCCAGTGCAATTTATACGTCATCTGTTGTTTCTTCCTCTGTGATGCCATGACAAATTAAGTGACAAGTTAACACTAGATTCATTTTTTGTGTGTGACACAGAGCACTTACCTGAAAAGACAAGGCTATAATGTATTATGTATACAAAAATACAATACTGCATGGCCAATAGCATTAAACGGTTGGCAGAAGAAAGGATTCATTGCTCAAAGATATGAAACTTGATCCAGTGTGTTGCAGACGAGCTGATGATGGCTGCGGCTGAAACACTTCAGCTGCTGTGTTTTAATAATAAATGAATAATGACATGTTGGTTCATAAACACGGTTTGCTGGCGATTTCTCTCTGCCGGAGATCTTTTCTTGTGGATATCCCGTGGTGTTCCCTGATCGCCACAGATTCTCTGTACCTGTGTTGTAATGAAACACCCGGCCCTTTAAATAAGTCACACATCATCTAAAGAGGTGTCTAATTAACCTGTACCTGTGAGAGTGCTCTGGCAGATTCGTCGCCCACCTGATGATGACGACGATGAATCATATATATTGTAACATCCATACCGGCAGCCGTCGCTCTCTGACATATCCCTCCTCCGGTGACAGCTCAGCTTTACTTTAGAGAGAAGCTGCTAGCTGTGTGTGTGTGTGTGTGTGTGTGTGTGTGTGTGTGTGTGTGTGTGTGTGTGTGTGTGTGTGTGTGTGTGTGTGTGTGTGTGTGTGTGAGTGTGTGTGTGTGTGTGTGTGAGTGTGAGAGAGAGAGAGAGATATCGGTATCATCCAGGTGATCTGGGGGGAATACGAGTCATGCACCTTGGGGAAGACACACACACGTCAGGCATTTAGACGAAACCAGACGACACAGAGCGTCAACATGAAATTCCGCAGCCTGTTACTATGGCAACAGGAAGTCTCAGTGATAGTGGCCTGCAGTTCTCTCTCTCTCTCTCTCTCTCTCTCTCTCTGAGAGCAGCATAGTCTCTTAATGATGTTTCACCAACTCGCCCACTCATCACCGGTCACACAATGCGCCTCGCTGAGAGAGTCAGACACAGCCATGAACAGCAGAGATGCTGCTGTTGCTGCATCACTGCTTTGTGTCAATTTGAGTTTGAGTGATACAAGCAAGGGCTATTTAAGTTATTCATCTTTCGCTTATTTTTCCATTTAATTAATTCATAATTTAGTCTGTAAAAAGTCAGAAAAAGTGAAAATATCCACAGCTCTGTGAGGATGTACATAGCCCAAGTGGTGCTTTAAGCTGAATGCTAAAGACAGCATGCTAGCATGCTCACAATGAGAATGTGCCATGTTAACTATCCTAGCTTAGCCTGCTGACACCTGCTAATTAGCACTAAACACAAAGTACATCTGGTGCTCATGGGAATGTTAGTTTTGCAGATAAAAAGGACAGGACAGATTTTAAAACTTTGACCTGCTGTCGGCGCAGGAGGAAATGTCAGGGGATCACCAAAGTCATTCGTCCTCTGGGGAACATGAATGTTTGTATAAAATTGAATGGCAATCCATCCAATAGTTGGTGATATTGAAGTCTGGACCAAAGTGATGGAGCAACAGACATTGCCATCCAGAGCCTGCAGTAACATGTTTTGTTTTGTCCAAACAAATTAAAATATCCCCTGAAGGTATTTACAGTTTTGTCCATAAAATGTCATGGCATGGTGAAAAAATGCTGATCACAATGACCCATAGTCACGTTTTCACATTGCTTCTTCTTTTTCAATAAACAGTCTTAAACCTAAAGATATTTAGTTTACTTTCATGTAACACGGAAACAGGACATTTTTGTTTTAAAAGTAACTAAATGATTCATTTGATCATCAACATAGTCGATTCATCGATTAACAAAAAAGGAATGTAGCGCACAGTGTTTCAGCTCACAGTATGAGAATGTGAGAAGCTTCTCAGAATGATGAAGCTGGAACCAGAAAATGTTGATAATTAATCAGTTCAGTCATAAAGCAAAAATGCCTTTTTTTTCTGTGACTCCATTTATACAAATCTGCTGCTTTTCTGTTTTATATCATTTACAAATTAAATATATTTGGATTCTGCCATATTGATTGGACAAAAGAAGCAATTTCAATAATCCACATTATGCTGGAGGGGGGGGGGCATTCTTTTCTTTTTACATTTAGACTTTTGCATTTAAATTGTTTTAATTAGTAGTGCAAATTAATAGTTGGCTGCAGTCCTACAACAGTTCACTTTCCATCAACTGATTGTTAATCATTTCAGCCCTAAATGGGTGCTTACAGCTTACAGCTGATCTCTTAAGGTGAAAAAACAAAACAAATCAGTTTTTTAGATCAACATCCAGGAGTCTGGCGGAGAAAGATGGCCGACTGTCTTGTGTAATTATAAGATGAATTGTTGCAAGGTTGCATTGGATCTCATTGTCAATCATTCAAACTGTTACAACAAAAAAACAGGAGGGTGTGGGAATAAGTTGCCACAGCAACATGTCCCCTGATCCAGTCATTTCCTCAGCGCTGCGATGACGTTGGAGTTGAAGGTATTTTCCATCCCTCAAACAAGCTCAAGTCTGTGTGTTGCTTTATCTGTTCTGATCTCTTAAAAAAAAAAAAAAAAAAAAAAAGAGACGTGTCACTGACTGAATAAATCCCACTTCTTTTGCTGTGGTTATGTGCGTCTGTGTTAGGATTACAGCTATATTTAGAGCTATGTAAATCAACAACAGAGACGAAGACGTGCGGTGGCGGAGCTTCTGTACTCGAGCCTCGATGGGATGCAGCTCTGCCGCCGTAGGTTCATTCCACCTCCTCCTCTGAGCTTCTCATCCAGGAAGAAAATGCCTCCAGACTTTAATTGCAGCACATTAGTAGGCTTCAACAGTCTCTCCGTTTCCTACACAGAACCCACAATACTGATTTGTGACTAAATGGGGATTAGGTAAACCTTTCTCGCCAAAATGTGGCCCACTACTTCAAAAGAAGACACCAAACTCAGCGTTGTAATTAAACTAAATTTTAACAATTGTCAGTTCTATTGTACAATATTGAACAGGAGTCACAAAAGTGCACAAGAGGCATTGGTTTTAAAAGGAAGGATCATACTTTGTGTTCCAGGTTCAGGGGACATATTAACAGTGGGGTTAAACAGAGTGAGAAGCAAAATGTCCCTTCGTAGATCAAAACAGTGCTGAAAAAATATATAGACTTATAACATCATAGTATCACCCCGTAAATATTCCACGACAACATATGCCTTTGATCTCAAATGTACCATGTTTTAAGATGAACGTCCCCTAAAAGCAGCTGTGACACCATCCTGCAAACATACCCTCAATAATTATAAAACCTCTGAATCCTGACAAGTTTGGTATATTTGATATAATATCGTACATCTAAAGACATCACGTGAAGGTTGGTTTACTTGGTATGTTCTAGAAACACTAGTTGCAGAGAGGCACCAAAATAAATAAATATGTAAAACAGAAAACCAAGAATCTGACGGTGCCAAACTAAATGTCATCAGTGAAGTACACTTTCACATTATTCACCCAACGAGCAGCACCAAGTCCCCTCACCCAGAAATAACCACCACCATAACAAAAACTAGTGTGTAAAGAAGCACATCAACAGCCTGGGAGACATCTTTGTTCTACACATGGACAAAAATACTATTGCACACACAAAGTCCTCTGAACACAAACACTACACTCACAGGAAAAGGGGGCACCCATTATTATTTTTGGATGCATCTGAAGGAAAGCTCCTAAAAACAAGAGAGCGTTTCTTCTTCATGCGAAACAGAATCAAAAGGAGTGTTTGCTGAAAACACCCACAAGAGAGTTGATGACTTCCTGCTGCAGTCGCCTACCTGCATTTTCTCCTCATCTCATTGTATAAGTGGATGTTCGACGTTCATCAGATTTCCTGACAGAAATCATCAAGTTAATATTATGGTGATGGTCATCCTTTGGCCATTTCTCCTTGCCAGGTAGGTTTGCACTCACCTGGAGGCACTTTGTGTCACGGCCGTTTGTCCTGTATGTGCATATGATCTAATGAGTACAAACTGTCTTCTGACACACCTGAGATAGACGAGAGGCAACAGCGAGGACAGTCTGTAGAAACATTTCATCTCCAATTCTCTTGAGGGGGCCACAAGGATTAACACCAGTTATTACTAGTGATGCTGATCAGCATCGTCTTTGTGTGTTATTCATTTTAGCCCTTTTAAGTCCCCTCTTCTACTCTAAGCTGCCTGTGAATAAGTGCTGCAGCCTTCAAAAAAAAAAAAAAAAAAAAAAAGACGGATGGACAGAATCTACGAACCCACCACCAGCTTTTTAAAGTCCCCCCCCAACAGAAATGAAAAAGTAAGCTCAAATGCCAGCGCACAAAATGGAGCCATTTGGTGGAGCATGCTGGCCCTCCTCCTGCCAGCCTCTCCCTCTCCGAAAACATCTCTTTCTCACATGGTAGTGTTTATCAGAAGCCAAAGCTGATAGTGTCTGAGTGGACATCACCTTGGGGGAGTAGGTGCCACATAGTTTCTGCCCTGAAGACACACTGTAGTGAAGCCTTCGTACCTGACCTCTGACCCTTCCAGCTCAGTGCCACTTTACTCAGTTATCAACACCCAGCTTTGAGAGCCCCTGCCTGAACTCATGCAGCTCGTCTATCTTTCCATCCAGCATATCCATGAACTTCTTCAGCTCGCCCTTCATGTTGCCCTGCTTTTGTTGACTGTCTTCTATGTCCAGCTGAAGACCCCCTACTCTCCCCTCCAGTTCCTTGTTCTTCGTCTCAGCAGTCTGTGGACGGACATTAAGGAAAAACAGAACAATAGTTACATTATGATGGTGGATACAGGGAAATTAAGTTCATGTCTTAAGAGAGGTGTCAGATGGTATGATCTTTTGGGTGTATCTAAGCTGAGAAATCAAACCAAAAAATGAGATTAAAGCAGTTTAACTCAGCATTTAGCTCCTTTGCATTGAGGTAAAGCAAGTGTTTCAGACTAGCAGGCGACACGAATGACACATTAATGCCAAAGATACTATTGAAGGGAGGGGTTTTAAATAGGAGTGCTAAATGGGTGTTGCGCCTGCATGACTGTCTCCTCTAGTGGACTCCTGAAACCTGATCTCCACGTGGGGTGTCGTCTTTAAATAGAGAGGAGCCATGACCACAGACATAGTAAGAGGATTATTTTTTTAAAAGAACTAAACCACAGGAAAAAAAGAAAAGAAAAAAACAAACACTTTTTTTTTTACTTCACCCGTTACCTTTCATCTGAATGGACTGTGGCTGCGTTTTTCATTTTGGGCCTTTGGGATGAATGGAGGTATTCAAGAAATCCCATTGTCTATGCTTCTGCTGAGTTTGGGTGGTTGGCTAGATAAACTCCTGCTTCAGCCGATTCTGTTGTCACTGTCATTCATCCAGCTGGCTGTTGCAGAAACAAACCAGGCGGTCGAGCTTTGTGAAGCACAAGAACTTCAGGCATGCCACTGTTGGTTTTATTCTCCTCCCTGCCCCGGCTTGAAACATAACACACGCATGACAGCTTGGATGATAAAATCCTGCTCTGAGTCAGACAGAATAGGGCGAGATGAGTGTCACCGTTTATGCAGCTCATATCAGACTTGGCCCTGATGGGGCGTACAATGATTCAGCAAGCCTGGCACTTTTGGTTTCACAGAAAGTCTGATGTTACTCAATGAGGAATCAGACTTGCCGAACAGGTGCTCTTTGTTACAAGGAAGACAGGACGTGATGGGCGTGAATCTTTATTGTTTTTAGCAACAGAAGATTCTCACACCCAACAACCCACACACCTACAGAGACGTTACCGTCATTAAAGCTCTCAATCTACTTCAGCTGTTTTTGTAGTCAGCGCTGCGGATTGTATCTGTACCGCTGGGAAACTAATAAGCCATGCCAGAGATGTAGTATCTCACAGATAAGGAAGAGGAACCCTTTTCAAAGAGGCAATAATCAACTCAGTGTTGTGCTGGGGATGGACCTTTATGAATAGTTGCATTAACCACAACGTGCGTTGGTAGACACGTGACGGGAATGTTGTGTCACCAGCCCTCAGGCAGAATGGTGAATAGGAACTCTCGTTCTCTACCTCCGTCTGAGAGCACTGCTCACGCCTCAGAGCCTGCGTGTTACCTCGCTGTGACAGACATCGTGTACTCGCACGCGCTGTAAGCTCGAGCTTTTGTACTCTGCTGTAAATCACAACGTGTTGGGGGATTCCTGGGTGCTTTGACGTACCTGCAGTTTTGCGGTGATGCTCTCGCACTCCGCCATGAGCTGAGGGATTATCTCTGCCTGCTTCCTCAGGTTCTCCAACTCCTGGGAAAAATAGATACAGAAACCAGTTAATCAAAAGCCAACAAAACATCAACATCAGGTTGATTCTCTCTACATTGTTTTCTTAAGAACGTAATAGCTTATTTAACCAAAAAAGCCAAACTTTTCCAATGTTGAAGAAATTGTTCAATATTGTGGGAGACTCATTTGCTTTCTTGCTGACTTTGATGAGAATATTGAGACCACTCTCGTGTCTGTTGTGTTTCCAGTCTTAATGCTAAGCTTAATGTCTTCTGGCTTGAGCTTCATCGTACAGAGTGTGGTATTGATTTGCTCAACTAACTCTCAGCAAGAATAAAGGTAATAAGTTAACTAATACGTTTAATTTCCCAAAATGTCAAACTAATCATTGTAATGTTGTGCAGCAGCTCCACAAGAAACTTTGTCTCAATAAAATACTAAATTGATGTTATTATTTTAATCAATCTGATCAAAAGAGTAAGAAAAGAAGAATACAAGTCGTGCACTTGATGCCAGCTTTTCGATACCCGGTGCTACAGACACATTTCAGAGGGACACAAACAAAGATGGCAGCGGTACAAAGCAGGTCAGGAAGGTAAAAGAAAGAAAAACAGATTAAAATGAATACACAGGCCTTGATTCTGTTTTTCTGCCTTATGAGTACATGTTTGTTTTCTTCTCAATCAAACATCTATTATTGCTCTGAAAGTTTCATCCCACTGCTGCTAGCGCACACACACACACACACACACACACACACACACACACACACACACACACACACACACCTGCAGCTTTGTTCTGTTAGTTCACGACTGGTCAGCGCTGGGGTCAACACCACAGTGAATGCTTAATAATTCATAGGCTCGTTTTTAATTGGAGGAGTGGAGCGTGTGCATTTCTAGCCGGGGGGGTGAGTCACTCTGCAGATGAGCCTCTGCGGGCCGCCTTCTGGATCAGTGCTCTGCAAACAATGAGACTTCCTTCTGCAGGCCCATCGGTCACTGTTAAGAGCAATATGGCTGATACACAGGACTGTGGAAACACTGAAGCCCCCCGAAGGACATGACTCTTTGCTCATAATCTTTTAAAAAGCAGCTCCAGCTCTTTTGAACTACTTCCTTCATGTTGTTGTGTAAGATATACAGCCTTTCAAGGAAAGATGTATATGTTCTATTGATACTCCAGAAGAAACCAGAATATCCCAGACACGCTGTTTACCTCTGAGAAGTTAAAAGGACCTTTACGCAGCAGAGCCTAAACGTCATTATTTTTGCAACACTATTAAACTCTAACTAAAAGATTAGTTGAGCAATTGATTAGACAAGTAATAGAAAAATAGGAAAAGAAAATGAATCCGCAAATAATACCTATTAATCTATTAACCCTTTCAGTAATTTTTTCCCCAGACGAAAATTCCACACATTTGATGCTTCAAGGAACTCAAATGTGAGAACTTCGTTTTAGTAAATTTGTAGAATCAGGAATAAATAAACATTTCCTGCTATTTTGAATACAAAATGTATCATCAAGAAAATATTCTGCAGATGAATCGATAATGAAAATGATTGTTAGTTGAAGCCCTGATGAAGATGTCGCCTTGGGCTTCTGGAAATTGGGATGGACTCTTTCTTTCCCCTCTAGTTTTAAAATTTGACAGACACAAATACATTTTGAGATCATAAAGCTTCATCTGCTGCAGTGTCCAGGTTTATAACCTGCTGGTCTATGGGTCACTTTTTCAGGATCAAAATTGAAAATATCTAAAAGAACTTTGCGGGATGTCCACTACATACTTCAAAACTACTGTGAACAGCGAAAAATATTTTGCTGTAGAAACAGAAAACAAAAAAAACGCCTCATCAACTATTTTCCTTATATAGTAACTGAATTAGTTTCGACCGTCTTTCCCTCTGCTACACATCTGATGATTGTGTCTCCCTTTCACGATGTTGATGGGGAGACACAGTCACTATAGAAAAAAGGCAGCCAGACTCTCAAACATTTCCACAATTCGTTCCTAATCATTTGTCTGCTGACAGAAACAGCATTTAACCAGCAACGAGCAAAGGTCAAAAGACTGTGTGGCCGTGCTGGGCTCCTCCTCATTAGCAATAACAGCACCATTAGGCTCGCTGAGCTGACAGTCGGCTAGTTTGGATTATAGATGACTGAAGCAGTAAACATAGGGCGATGCCGCTAATGGCATTTGTGCCAAAATTCCCTGCTGCTCTGACTACAGACAAAGTCAGTGGATGGATTACATTTCCCCCAGTCGGACTATTTTCGCAGTGGAGTTCAAGTGTACCAAAACAGAACAGATAACAAGTAAATTGCTTTAAAAACAAGCAACACAGAAAGTAAGGTAAAAGGGAATTGAGGGAAAAACGTTGGGCAGTAGAATGGTCTGGGTTCAGCTGGGGAGGCAAAAGTAACAACACCGATCCATAGAACAAGACCTGATTATAGGAGGTACTGTATATCACCTCCTGAGGGAGAGGAGTGGTACTGAGTAAGAACAAGAGGTGAAGAGGTGTGTACAGTGAGGAGACACACTGAAATGTTGGAGTCAGGAATAGAAAGTAGATCTGTAACTTCAGGAGACGAGGGGGGAGTGTCAACATGAAAATTGTGATTTTTGTGACGAAGGGGTCTGAGTGGATAATAAACTTCCAGGGTAGAAATACCACCTCTGTTACAAAAAAACATTGTTATCCAAACTGTGTAAACCCTGTATTCAACAGTGGCCCTGTTGTTGCAAGACGAATGTATTGCAGACGTCTCACCTGCTCTTTTTCGTGCAGCTCGGTCTCTAGCTCCTGCACTCGTACAGACAGTTGGGAGTTTTGCTGTTTCTCCTGATCGGCTTTGTTACACTGAGCTTCTAGTTCTGCAATCTGCAAAAAAGAACGGAAAAGGAGAAGTTGTTGTGAAAAATGTCACGTTTTGATTGTGAAAAGTAGTCAATGTGGACAACGGGTCTTTAACAAATATTGTAGGTAAACAAAATTGGAAATGTTCCAATTTGTATTTAATGAATCCTAAATTTGCTGCATATTATAAGAGATGTCTTGAAAACTGACAGCGGCAATTAGACCAAAAAACTTGCAGCATGTTACAAAATGAATGATTGCAACACCAGCCCAGCTGCAGTAATGGCCCACATTGATTATGAAACTAAAATGATTCTATTTATAGTAGAGTCTGGTGCAGGGAACACAGAAACTAATAAAATCTATAGTACTTCCCTCACTCAGATTGAAGAAACTTGAGATTTATCAAAACTTTGCTGGTGGATTCATATCAACTCCATCTGTCCTAGTTAGATTATTCAGTCACTTAAAATCAATAATCTACTCAATTCGTGACAGTTTACAGTCCAGTTTTGTTCCTTATATGAAAGAGGCAACGGTGTTTCTGACCCGTCACATTGTCTGCTAGCAGGATCAATGTTTTTTTTTTAACGTTATTTAACTTCCCTCACTGTATTACCTTTTCCCTGAGCGTGTCACTCTCTTCCTTGCAGGCACCAAGTTGTTTCTTCCAGCTCTCTACATTAGCCGAGGACTCCTGCAGTGCGTCCACCAGCCTGGCATTATTTTCTCTTAAAGTCTGCAGCTCCGTTTCCCACTTCTTGGCGTTGGTGTTGCTGTCAGACAGAAGAGGCCGTGAGAGATCCAGGAGGAGAGTTATTAATGGAAGAAAAATGTAGACAGGTTAAAGCTGAAATGCCTGGGGCTTGTGCCCACCGACATGACACATAATGCTATAAAATCCTTCCAGTCATGACTATTTCATTAGATGTGATGTACATCACACTGTCGAGAGATATTTCAATCATAAAAAAAGAAATAAGTGAGAAAAGTCTCAAAGGTCTAATGAGCTGCTGACATGCTCCAACAGGGCTTGGGATCTTTTTATACCACAGAGTGTGTGTTTCTGTGTTATCAATAAGGTCGAAGAGGTTGTGATGTATATTTGGTATGCATCGCTGTTCCCTTCCTTATGCATGGCTGGTTTGAAGTGTGCTGCTCTCCATCAAATGTGGACAGACTTGCACCGCAGCATTCTGCAGTCCTCGGCTGTATTACTGCTGTGACACATTTCCAGAAAACAAAATCTGAAGGCCCTGTGAAGGCATGAAAAAGGGGGCAAACACAGCAATGGTGGACAAACTGTGTTTCACAACCAAAAGCTGGAGAAGTTTAAAGATACATGTAAGCTTGATGCACTGGTTTGAAACAAATGTTTCTCCTTTACCAATGTTTTCAAAGGCAAACAATAAAGCTTTACAATCTGGTACTTATTATAAGAGACAGTTGCTTAATGAGTTTAGTTGTCCTAAGATATTTCTTTAACTGAACCATATATATATATATATATATATATATATATATATATATGCAGAGATGTTCATTTAATTCTTATTTTCTTGTGTGAGTAAAGTCTGAAGTATTGTCAGGGAAGGCCTGCTAATTGGTCTCTTTTGTTTTACCTCAGAGCCTTTTATCCCATCTGGATCAAACATTTTTTAGCTATCCAGTACTAATTCTGGCTGAATGTACGTACTGTAGTTTTAGTCGACTGATGCCCTTGGGTCATTCTAATCCCATCTGGTGTTTTATGCCATTAGTGATTTATACACTCAGCATCTGGATTATGAAGGCCATATAACCAAATGGTAGAGTATAGCAGCTTCCCTCTTTAGATTAGATCAGATGATTTCTGAGCCCTGAGGGGCCATGATATCATCCCAGTAGCAAAAAGATGGAGAGGGAGAACATTTGAGCACAGTTTGGTGCAGAGACAAATAGAAGTGATGTGATGCCCCTTGAAGGGAGTGTTGCTGTAATGTGAGGTTATGTGGCATGTGATTATACCATGAAGGTGAAAATGCATTTCGATTACTGTCTCCTTCAGAAGGTTGTTCTGAGGTGTCCATGAAAGGAACCCGTACCTCTGTTCTACTGCACTCTTGAGAAGTTCGTTCTCCGTCTGCAGCACAGCAGCCTCCGGCCCGACATGAGAGATTTTCTCATCATCTGTCCCATTAATGCTGGACGCCTGGTTGCTTGAGGGCGTGTCACGTCCAGACTCCTGGTAAAGGACAGAGGGGACGCGTTACGGTTCAGGGCAGGTTTTGATTCAATCTACCTGCAGCTTTCTGAAAGGTCTGATGTGTTAAAATCCATAAATGTGTCTCATAAATCGTGCTCTGACTGTGGAAAAGGGTCCTGGGCTTCTTTTGGTGGAACACTGTAAACACCATGGAGGTCAGCTATGGTGACATCCATGGAGAAGGGTGGAGCAAACTGATGCCAGCATTTATCATGTCATATGGCCCAGCAGCTTTGTGTGTCTCAGAGCTGAGAATGATTCCTGCAATCTGGTGTCAGCGCAGGCAGGGAACAGGCCAGGCTGCTGGATCTACCTCCAAATCAATGCTGTTTACTTACTGACAGAATATCAATTGGACATCATTTGTTTTGAAATGAGAAACTTGTATTGTTTTATGTTGTATGGCTTCCTTGTCCTCTTAATTGCTGTGGTGCTTTCCGGGCAGTAAGTACCTTAGGATGACCTTTGATCTCTATTTATGACAATTAACACTGTTACATAAATGATTACTGTTGTATTGACATGTTATATTCCAACACAAACTTCATAGGCCCATGTTCATTTCAATATTTGAACTTAACTATTTGAATACTTGATCATGCCAGAAGCTTTTTCTAAACACAGAATCAGAAACACAACAACTGATCGTGTTTTTTAGGGAAAGTAACCAAACAGAAATGCTTATTTTCTTCTCAGTGTTACCTGTTTTCTCTCTGAGGCCAACAGTGAGTGTAGAGAAGACAATACAACAACAGAGGTGTTGTACTGAATCAGAATTTCAGACAGCAGAGAGATATAATTTACCTGGGAGTGATTACTCAATGTCTCCACCTTGTCTTGAGATTTGTCCCTTGCCAGCTTGGCTGCTTCTTTTACCTCCTGGAACTTCTCAGAAAACTGTAAATTTGGGAGAGACGTGAAAGTGCTGTGATGATACAAACTGAAATGTCAAACGCATCATCTGAAAACATTTTGAGAGATCATGAAGCCAATTATCTAGTGATAGTGAGGATTTAAGGTCCAGATACACTCTTAAATACTTTTCTGATTTCTGGTGTCTAAATAACTAAATTGTGCACCGTTGTACTCCAGTTTTAGGACAAATACAGAAATAAATTGTCTCCAAGCTTTCTGGATGCTTTTTGTGATTTCATGTGATACTGCAGCGTCTTCTCACCTTGGCCAGTTGCTGCTCCGAAGCGAAGCCCAGACCAAACACAGTGTTGGCCCTGCTGTCCGCCCACTGGCCAAACTTCTGCGACGTCTTGGTGAACGTCATGTTGGGCGTGATGGTACTGTTGATAATCACCTGTCGGGACAAAATAATGTATCAATCATTTCCCAGCCCTAGTGGAGATCATTCTGGTAATCAATATAGATGTTTAGAATCCCAGCATGGACCTCAGGTCCGTCTGAGGAGCACAGTCCCCGTCAACGATGCCCGTTGTGAAAATGATGTGTCAAGACATATTTAAGAAGGAGCTCCAGCATCTGCATTCACATGATGAATAGTACTATTTATTTATCAAAAGGATAATCCCCTATTGTAGCTCCATTCATACAGAGTAAATCTGTAACACCCTTCCGAAGTCTTTCACAATGCCCACACTGACAAGTTTGACTACAATTGCCATATTTATCTTTTTTTTTTCTTAGAATGATCCACTTCATAAATACAGTCTGATTCATGTACATTTTTGAGAACCTCTCTACAATACAGAGCTATTTTGTATACAAAGCAATCTTTGGAAGGACTCCAGCCATGATGCTGAATGGTAAGTGTCTCACAATGTCTCGTGAATCAAAGAATCCATCTTCAATCCGCAAACACTGACACACTCTAAGAAGCCGACCATCACTTTACTCATTTCATGTTCCATCACAGAACTCATCCTCCAGGTTTCACATGTAACAAGCACAGTCAGACTTGTAACTTGTAAAAAGGTGCCAACCTCATTCATTGGGAAGTTATTAGCACATGAGTGTCTCAAGTTTTGTCTGAATTTACAAATAATAACTCATTGATACTACGCAAACAGACTTTGCTACTACTTTAATGGTAACTCTGAGTCGAATGAAAGAGGAATTGTTAAGGAGGGGTTTTTGTAGGAGCCAAAAGCTGCCCAAAAACTTTTAGTCCAAAGACAGCTGCTACCCAACAATCTAGCACCACAAAATGGCTGATATTACTTGAGAAACATCAAACATTACACCCTCTTGATTTATAATGGTCAAGCAGTCCATTAGAGACAACCTAGGGTGGGTGGTTGAGGGGGTTGCTAGGAAGATTGCCACCATAGGGTGTTTTTATATATATATATATACATATATATATATATATATACATATATATATATATATATATATATATATATATATATATATATATATATATATATATATATATATATATATATATATATATATAGCCATCATTTTGTTCCACAATTGCATATAAAGATGTGCGACCCACTAACCTCTAAGTAGTCAAATTACAGTCTCCACATTGGCTGCAGTAGACGTTCACCTGTTGTTGTAGCTATGCAGTAAATCTGCTGGTGGAAAACATCGGCTGCATTTCTAAAATTGGAACCAATGCACGGGGCAGCGATGGTAGAAACCAATAGCAATAGTCCTAAAGACCATTTCAGCCTGACCAGACGGCCTCATTTTGAGTGTGTTTACTGCATCACTGTAGATATAAACACGCCTAATCAATATATGAACAGCTAAATGTAAACACAAGCAGCTTTAATTTACTTCTGGGCATGTACACAAACCCAATCACACTACCAAGATACAAGTAAACTTAAAACACAGCACATGCAAATTACCCCAACAATTAGGAAACAATAGAAGACAGTTTAATCACAGTGCAGCCCTTGTTTCATAGCAACATAGCTCTGATCACAGGATTCAAGAATACAAATTGCTGACAGACTTGTGTCCTTTTCTACGCCCCCACTGTCTCCATCTCCATCTTTTCACTAGCCGAGGTGTTAAAATACTTTACACTGCATCATTACTAGACACAGAGACCCAAAAAGCAGAGACTGAGCCAAAAGAAAACAGAACGAGGCCACTAGCAGGCAGTCAATGCCCTCTTGGACATTTCTGACCCATACAGAACAATGCTAATGGCTCCTGATGAGAGAGATAACTGCACATACACAGAAAAAAAAAAGACCTTTATCAGTGTAATATACCGCCAAGATTACAGTCACAGCCTCTGATTCAGGCTTTATTCCAGCATCAAGGGTTTTTAAGAAGAGTGGCAAAATGCCAAGGTGCCAATAATCTGATTTTAAAATCACCACTGTTTCAGAGGCGTTGTCAAAACAGAGGTTACCTAAGTGCTCCTGAAAGGGAACCTGAGCAAAGCCTGAACAGTGTGAATATTTAACTGAGCTCATCGCGTTGGCTCAAAGAGAAGCGTTAAGATTAGATGAAACCCTAATGATCACTGTGAAGAAACAGGACCGTTGCGGCAGAATGAAGCAAAAGAAACTAAAAAGGAACCAATGAGGTAACCAGACGGTAAACAAACATAACCAACCTTCTAAACATAATATGTCAAGAAGAAATATATGACTCAAAATCCATCGTTACCTTTTGAAAAATGTATAATACAGATTTCCCTCAAATTTATCCAATGTATCATAAGCCAATTAGAGTCTAAATGTCTTCTCAGTTTCATCTCCATGGTTTGTTAGAAATATATCAGAGCCTCCTCTACATATCATGTTCAGAACTTCAGTTTGAAGTTGTAACTCTTCAAAGTGACAGCTAACTTGTCAAACTTAACATTGAACTGAGGTAGTTAACCTGTCCCTTGCTTGGCTGATCTGCCTGAGCTTCTAGATTTCATGACGTAAATAAGAATATAAATCAGGCTTTTTTAAATTACCTTTAGGTGGAAAGAAATAAAAGTAAAGCAACACTGAGTCACTGAGGCTGCTTCTGTTTGTGGCGTGTAACAGGATAACAAGCTGCGTGGGCCTGAAACCAACCACACACACACACACCCACCCACACACACACCCACACCCACACCCACACACCCACACCCACACACCCACACCAGAGTCCTGCTCTGAATGCCTGAAGCTCACAACTCCAGGCCATAACCCAATCAATGATTGACTTCATTGTATCATTAAATTGTAATGAAAAGGGTTTAAGTCATTTTACATAAATAAAGAGTTTTGATTGATATAAAGCGGAAACAAATTAAGTCAATCAACTACTTAAATGACAGAAATGTAGAACCATTTCGATGGACATTTAAACTAATTTTTCAAGCAAAAAATACCAAACATCCTCAAGTTCCAGCTTCTTAATTTCTTTGTTTGTCTTTTAGGATTGTAAACTGATATGCTTTGGGTTTTGGACTCGCTCAGCCTAAACCAGAGACAGTATATAAGAAATGGACGAAGAAGTAATTATCATGTCAGCCATCGGTTTGTAGACTACAGTTTTGAAGCCTCAAGTTCAGCATTTTGGACGCAGCCATCTTGTTTTTTTTGCAACCAGAAGTGATACGAGAGGGTGGAGCTAAGTAGAACTGAATGCTGGACATTTTAGAAAACCAAAAAGGTTACAATAAACATTTATGAAGTGAAAACGTACTGTGAAAGGGTTAAAGTTTTAAGACAAAAACACAACAACTCCCACACCGGACAACGCTGTGGTAGCGACCTGTCAATCCCAAGGTAGCCCCGCCCTAAAGCGCACTCTGCTTTATGTTCTATTTTACTCTAAATGGACCATAATTTATTAAATGAACATCATGCTGCATTGAAGAAGAACTGAAACTAGCGATTGAAACCATAAACTCATGTTTACAATGTTTACTGAGGTAATAAATCAGGTGAGAAATAGATTCATTTTCTCATAAACTTCTATACGATCATACTTAATTTGCAGCCAGAGATGTTGCTCCTTGATAGCCAATAGAAAGAAGTTGGCTTCACTTTTCATACCTGGAGGTTGCCGCTTGGACAAAACAAACCATATTGCCAAACCATTAATTGATCAATAGTCCATTTTTCTTTTCAAATGCTACATATTATGTATTATTACATGAATTCAACTTGACATTGAATTGAACCACATCGCTCAATATGCATAACAAATCTTTAAACAGCTTATTGATCCTGTATTATAGTGGAAGACCTACAGAAGCGTAGGTAGAAACAGGACTATCAACAGAAAAAAGGCAAACACAAATGATGTGGAGTCCCAACTAATCATCGGTAAGTTAACATACACGACTGCCTGGTTGGCCCCATCTTTGTGGGCCCTGTGACTGTATGCCGTCATGTATGAGTGTACGACTGAGTGAGCAAGCGAGTGAGGGTGGAAGGGTGACAAAGAGGGAGGTAGAGCGGAGTGACGCTGGCAGCTGTGCTGGTGGAGAGCCGGGCTGCGGATCAAGTGGCACAGGAGGCGCAGAGCGAAGCTGGGATGGCCAATGGCCTGAGGATCAGTTAGAAACTTAGAGGCAGCCAGGAGGTTATAGGAGACATCTTCCTCGGCTGATTATGAGTCTGCAGACTGCACAGAATCTGCAAAGTCAGTAAAAAAGAAAAAGATGTAGAACGTGGAAGTGGAGTCTCTGGGAGGGGAAGCACTTTGATCACTTGTCAAGCACCAAATGACTTCGTCATAGCTGGAAAAAAGGACACCCTCTACATAGAGCGGTGGCTTTTTTAAGATGGCAGAAACTTAAATATCTTTGTTATCTAAAGAGCCAAAACCCATGGCTAACTTGTGACTCCACTTCACATTGTCATTAACATGATATTCTGAAACATGTCAGTTCTTAAGTATATGTTTTAAAGTAAATGAATCAGTTTTATTGTGCTTGCTCATAACATTTGAGTAACTCACTATTTTACACACTAATTTGACAACAATTTTAGAGAGTGAGTTGCAGCTGAATGTGTGGCACATAGCCATAGCCTAGTTTGTGAAGGATATATCAAAATAATGGTGACAAATGGGCAGCAGCGATGGTCATGGTGATGATGAACAGGCGGAACTGGCAGCGGTGTTCTAACTGAAACACATCCAGAGAAAGACGAGACGACGGTCACCATGTACTCTCATCGAAGCAGACCGCAAAATGGAAAATTGTGATTGCTCATCAAGATGAGGTGTGATGTAGATGAAGTAAAATATTAAATATTTGTGTGTCTGCCAACCGCTTTAATGACCCGATGCATTTCATCTCACCGTATATTAAGGACTGCAAAAATACGCTGTTCCCTGGTGGCAATGACGCAGGTTTGGTTTCTAAGGGAGGAACAGGGCTAACGATGTCAGGTGTGCACCGCCACATTCAAATCTTAAAGTGAAGGCTGTTTTATGCACTTCCGCATACGCGTGAAGATTTACCGACTAACATACTATGACTGAGCAAGCCCCTTATGCTTTAGTGGGAGCCTGATTTAAAAGTTGGAAATGATATTGGATTTCTTTTGTATTATTAAAGCTCAAATATTGCATGAAACATAACATTTTGTTTTATGACTATGGAACTGGGGGCTGGAACTTGCTTTTCCAGGCTGTACATAAGTGAACATGCGCAAGTAATGTGAATATGACGGTATTAAAGAAGGTGTCCTGACAGGAAGTTGGATCAATCAAATGTCAACAACCGTTTTAAAAATGGAGGGTGTGAATGTGATTGATCTATGCTCCCTTTGACACTTGATGGGTGGCTGATGAAAAGCATCCTTTTCATTGGAAGAAGTTCATAAATCGACATGCTTTAGATGACATTCATGTTCTGTTTTTTAAATGTTGTTCCTGGTTTTTTTCTGACAAAATCCTGATGTGCAATGTTGTTGACAATACTGAACTTCCTGATGTTGAGATTCACTTTAGCTCATACCAGCTTTGGTGTGAGTGCACTATGATCCTAATGGATGATTGTTTTGGGATTTGTATCAACCCAGTGCATTCTCTCATCATGATGGCTGGGAATACAGTAAAGTACCCAATCTAACTCGATTTTAATGATTCATCCAAACTCCAACTTATAAGTGTGGGCAAATACTGGAGTCTGAAGGGAGGCGGACATGTTCCTTTCATCCGCAGTGAAAATAATGCTTTTACATGGTGGAAACAAAACTTTATGACACACAGGTAGAGAAACTATATGGTGTACTTGGGGTGCAGCCACAATTTTATAGGGGAGCAAGGTGATGATAACACAGGGAAATTGCCTGGAGATTGTAATATTGGCATAGACATTAAACTAGTTATAAACTGACATCTGGCAATCCTGCCAGCCACAAACACATTTAACAAGCTCCCTTAGAGGAATTAAAATCCTTATTCTTGGCAGAAACATGTCTTCTAGCTCACCAGGTTGTGGTAAATGAGCCAAAATGTAAATTGTGGACACTAGCTGTAAGAGTAGTCAAAAATAAAAGAAAAATGAGGTAGTTAAAGGGAGACAAGGATGCTAAAAAAAAAAATATATATGAGGCAAAAAGCAAAGAAAATATTACATTAGCTCAGAAAGTAATTACACATGGAATAATTTATAAAGCACAACAGGAACCCTTCGCTGTGTCGTCATACTGGTACATCGCTGTTTGAGAAGTGCGATTCAGGATGAGCAAGAGTCAAAAGTGCTGATATGCTCCTCTACTTGCAATATCATCATCATCATCATCAGCGAGTTGCCCGGCCATCACGGTTGGACGAATATAAACTGACGGTCTGTCACAGTTAGTGTGTGCAGCAGCACAGGCTATTCTTCTGGACAGACCTGTCTCCCTCGCAGCTAGTGTACATAACACAAACTATATTTAACATTCATTTGATAGGACTCAACATTTCCTTGCTTTCGGTTACTTTGCTCATACCAACATCACTTTGACTCAGTTCTCTAATTAGGCTGGCTTAACATTTGATTTAATGTTAATCTTCAGAGCTCACATATAGCTGCTGCATGCAGACATTATACAACACATACTGCTCTGTTACTCAAGGCTACAGGAGCGTATGTGCCATCAACACACACACTTTCACCAACACACACAAATGGCGCAACGGTTAATTGTTTTCTGCCATTTCCCTGAATTTATGAATTGAACCTTTTTCTTTATAATTTCATCTTTACATCATGCTTTGGCAAGATTGTCATTGTTACACTCATATCAATGAAGCTTATTGAATTGAGTAGAGAGACAAGAGAACAGGGAGGACAACAGGAATAGGAAAGCAAAGACAGGACTCCTGGCCTTGACTATATACAAACATATACATGTGTATTTCTCATAAAGAAACTTTTTTTTAATAAAGATAAAACATGCAAGTTGTATTGTCAGTGCTGAAGCTGCATAAGTGCTGCTTGATGACATAACAGATTAGAGTCTTGCCTCTGGTTTCTAGCTGTGGGAAGAGAGCTATTTTGAAGCTAACATATTCTGACTCAACAATGCTATGCGGGAATAGAAAAATAATGCATTTTATTGTAAAGAATAATTTGCACAGGAAAATGGGTCCCTAATCTAAAATCTCATATGCTGTTTGCATCCATGTGTCACTGTTAAGAAGTTATGTCCTATGCAACAGCAGAAAATGCTTGCTATGCAAATACTCCACATTCACATATATCTATGTTGAGTTCCTATGAGACCCACCCTTCAGCTGTTGGGTTGGTAATCCCAACACTGAACTAACTCAACAGGCCCTTCACCCAAACAGAGAGCTGCATGGTAAAAAGACAAACAATGGGAACAGAAACAGAGTAAAACAACTGTCAACCCGCTCCGTCTCTGAAGTGGCTCGGCAGGAAATCTGTGTTATTTGAAATTGTGCGAAAGGTGACTGCATGACAATGTCTGCAGAGGGATACCGCCGTCATAACTCTCCTCTGGTTTTCACACACAGAAGTATGTGATTGCCATGGAAACACATAATCTACTCTTTCAGTTAGTGGAGGAAGAAGGTGTAAATATGGTACATAGGCAGACTCGCATGGTGTCTTATCCCATGCAGGATCTAACCTCAACATCATTCTCTGGTGAAGACCAATCAAATGTCTTGAAATGAGCTGAATGTTCACATACAGTACATGTTATGTAACCAAGCATCACACACGGGTGAAACTGAATTCAAAAGAAAAACACCCTTAAAGGATGAGTACGGTCGGCCGATTGTTGATGACAGTAAATTACATAATGACACATGATGATAATTTAGTTTAATTGCAACTCAACAGGTGTGCAGCTCTTGGCTGTACATTTGTTAAAGAGGAAGTTTGCTCAAGCTCAGACTTTGATTTCAACCTACATGTTACTTTTTTGTGCTGAACTATTAACATATTTGTATAATGGGTTAAATACATAACCATCTCAAAAGACACCAATTTAGCAAAGGTAGCAGGCTAAATCACATTTAAAGTGAGGCCATGTGAGCCTGGACATGAATATGTGTAGTTGTGTTTAAAATCTGAGATCAGAAACTGTATTTATATTATGTTTGGTGTGTTTGCTCTAGTATCTTTACTATTATTATGATAAATAGTAGTGCTTGCTATTGCAGACAACAGATGCTCACAATGCATAACGTATTCTTGTTTTTCAAGTTCTGCTGCTCTGTCACCAATTCGCCTGCTTGGGAACAACTTTTATCATTTATGATAAACATATATATTAGGGTTGAGTGAAATTCTCATGTATCTCTTCCTCATATGGTTACACACACACACACACACACACACACACCTTGGATCCATCCACGCTGATGATGCGGTAGCTGTTGCGCGTGCTGTCGTAAAAATAGGAGACGGTGACGGCCTGCTTGCTGGCAGGGACCCAGTTCTTCTTGGTGGTCGGGTCAATTTGGAAGACGTGGGCCCTGGTGGTGTAGATCGGCTGCTCCCTGGAGAGCAGAGGACAGAGGAGAGGGACGATGTGAGAGAAAGACCACTGAAGATAAGATCCATAATATGCAAGTTATGTAACTAAAAAAGGGACAAGGGACACTGTGCTTTGTCCCCGGAGACGCAGAGTCCCGAGAGTCGGACGGGCAGGTGATAACACAACAAACGGCAAACCAAAGCCAGTTGCACACCAACACGGCCTCCCCTCTCATGGGCGACAGTAACACATATCTAGGCTGTTGCACTTGTGTGTATGTGTATGCACTCACATGTGTTGTCGAATGGAAGATTTCCCCTGTGCACCAAATACATTTGAGACAATAGTCTACTTATGATAACACAAGTCAAACAAGAGAAGACTCACGACTCGTCTTGTAAAAAGAGGAAAACAAAACAAACATCTTGAAGTAAAGTCTGTCAGAACAATGTGTCTGACGCACACAGCCCTATTAGCTCTTCTCTTCCGTTTAGCCTTAAGCGGTCTGTAAATACGTTTGCTCAATTTCTAAAAAATCTTTTTGCACAGCTGATAACACAGCTATGTTTCCGTTTCAGCAATGTTTTATCATTTATTTTTTTCTTTGCCTGACACCGATTGTTTTGTGTTTGCCACTCAGGGCTGAGTGCCTGTGGCGACTTCAGTCCTTAAATTAAACTTGCAATAAAAGCAACGGTGACTCACCATTATTACTACTATAATTAGGAAACAATGTTTTCATGGCTTCCACCCATTATAAGAACAATAAGTAAATGAAGACTCCGCTGAACTTCTGAAACATCCCAGTGATCAGTTTATCCAGCATTCACATTCTTGTCCTTCCTAGTGGTTCTGTTATGTCTGGTCATTTTATCTGATCGAAATCCAGTATTGGATCTTCTCACTAATTGCAAATCATTCCGAGTCCTTTGTACAACAACTATTTTTTTTTTAAACATCTATTAGAAAAGCTTCAATTCTGGGTATATTGCCTGCAACTTTAACAAATCCGAAATGGCGTTAGCTTTCAAAGCCCACTCCAACAATGACTGTAATGGAGAAAAGTTCACTATCATGTCATCTGTCTTTGAAAGGGAGAAGCAGTCTGCCTCACAGCAATGAGCAGCTCACTGCCCATGTGATTCAGAAGAGCATCAACATGGTGATGAAGGAGCAGGATCAGAAAGCCTGCTCCACTTGAATGACTGAACACTGAAAGAAATACAGAGAAAATGTTTCTCCTCTTCATGGCATTCACAAACAGAGACATCTCTCTCTCTCAAATATACACACACACACACACACACACACACACACACACACACACACACACACACACACACACACACACACACACACACACACACACACACACACACACACACACACACACACACACACACACACACACAACTGGGTTGTTGAGTTGAAAGCTGAGAAATATGTTCAGAAAATCCTCTTTTCCTCTGTGTTTTCTGTTTAAGGCATTAAAGCAAACCACATACTATACAGGCATCTTTACACTTGCTTAAACTAGTATAGTGTACAATTATGCAGGTCAGAATATTCATAAACCTACAAATTGTATGACTGGGAAAGCTACAAGTTTAATCAAATCTAGAGAAATGCCACAAGCCTGCTCTATATTCCAGCAATTGGGTTTGTTTTGATCTTCTTTTCTTTTTAATACAGTAGCAAAACATATGTATGCTTTAGTACCATTAGACATTTTAAAAGACAAGAATTTACTGTCGTACTTTTCTTGCTTTACCTCAGCTCCATCCAAGAATATTTCTAGAATGTTGTAGTGCAGCTTGTGGTAAAACTAATAGTACGCTCATGTTGTCACTTTCATACAAACAGTCTTGGCCCGTGCTATTGGAAAAACACCACAGCTGCAAGTGAAAAAACAGTGGCACTGCTTAATGGTGGTGCTTAACAGGGACTGGACCCAGCACGTTTACATTGTCCACTGAAAGTTCTCATTTTGAAAAGGTGAGTGAAGGTGGTTGTGATGCTCTGGAATAATTAGGTGAAGTGGCTGGATGAGAGGGATCAGAGGACACCTCAAGAACTCAATAATGGATGCAGATGAAGACTATGGGGGAGACAGATGGGAAGTACTTATCCTGCTGGAAGTCAAAATGCTAAAGTGAATGTGTATCTTTCAGACAGGGCAACGTTTACTGGGCACTCACTGCCTCACACTTATCTTTATAGCCTACTTGAAAAAGTTAGTATATCACCTCTGTTTCTGTCTCAGTGTTTCTCTGTGTCTTCTTATCCTGTTATCTTATATTTTATTGGTTCTTCTTCTTGTTTTGATGCGGTCTAAAACAATTGTTTCCTTGGTGTTGACATCCATGTTTGACTGTTGAATAGCAGGAAAACAATTGCTTGAATGTATATGGCGACACATGTATGCAAATTTATATGAAATGTAAAGATGCAACACAGCTAATATGCCAGCTTCCTTCATTATGGACTCTCCCTCTACGTTCCCTTAAAAGTACAGTCACCGTCAAGATGGCTTGCAATTGGCTTACAGAGAAGATTTGTGTGTCAAACTGCAGTAAAGTTGGAACTTTTGACCACTGCACATGGTCTTCCCACTTGGTTACAAACATGGTCCCAGGAGAGAGCTTTTTTTAGCTTTTTGTTGAAATCCTAACCCTCTATCCTCACTCCTAGATTGGCTTTCCCTTCATGGCCTGCTATTTACTTTAATGACATGAAGGATTTCAGTTAAATGTGTGAAGTTGGAGCAAGGTTGATGAACTGGACACAGAGGCACAGCCTCACACTTTGCTTGGTGCGGTAAAAAAAAAAAAAAAAAAAATCATTCAGGCACCTCAAAAGCCATTATAAATATTGCATTTTTTTAGATCACAGGAATGTGATTAAAAAAAATAAGCTTAAAATACAAAATCACTTGAGAGCATGTTCTTAAAAAGTCAATTCAAATTATTCTTACAAATAACAAAAAGCTGCTAAAGCTAGCAGAAACATAAGACTAGAGGTTTCATTAACAGGGTACAGAAGGTGCTATTGTTGTTGTAATGCTATACAGCAGCTGGCAAAAGCAAGTTGTCAAGAAACCCTTCAGTTCAGTATTACTTTAACGCACTATTATAAAAGGTCCCGGTGAAACTAATGTCGGAGAAACAGGCAGGTGAGCAGCGATAATTCATGAGCTAATAAAGCTTTCACTTCCATTGGGATTATGGTTCTCACCGAAATGAAAGCCTAATAAATTCACTGTCCTTTTTAAGCCTAATCTCAGTTCTCATCTGTTTTGGGAACAACAAAAACCCATTATACAGATCACTGTTGTCCCTTTTCACACACACACACACACACACACACACACACACACACACACACACACACACACACACACACACACACACACGCTGACCTTTGCAGCGGTGGTGTCTGGAGCCAGCTCACACTGGCAGGGGAAGAGAAGGGAAAGGCCACCGCTGAACACATGGGTGCACTCAAACAACTGTTGGTGGAATCCAGTGATCTGCTTTTCTGAGATAAAAAGCATTAGCTTGATTGATTTAACTGGATAAAAAAAAAGAAAAAAAAAAGACGGTGACATTTGGGACTTTGTGACCGCTGGATTTTGTCTCTCGCTGACTGTCGGGTGCTCTATCCCCATCTGCTGCTTTAAATAATTTACAGGTGTGTGTGTGTGTGTGTGTGTGTGTGTGTGTGTGTGTGTGTGTGTGTGTGTGTGTGTGTGTGTGTGTGTGTGTGTGTTCCAGATACCTGAGGACCAAGTCAAACTGTACCTATAAATATTAACATTTCAACATTAATCTATTTCACAAAAAAATGTATAACACCCAACAACTACAGTTTCAATTCTGAGGAAGAAAAGTGTTGCAAAAGGTTGCCGTGTCTAAATAATTGCATGACAATAACTTTGAGCAGCAATATTGTGAGTGATGCACAACTAAGCCCATTGTCTCTTGTCCTCTTCAATCCTTTTAAATGTTAGATTTATCAATACCTGTGTTTTGCTCTTCAGAGATTAAGTGAAGTTTGCGGAGAGAGGGATAATCCTGCTTAAAGACGACATTTTAAGATGATGCAGGATGACACCATGCCCGGAGAGAAAGTGTGAATAACAGCAGGCGGTTTCTATCTTTGACTAAGAGTTTGGATGGTGATTTGAATGCGAGGGGGTTGTGAGCACGTTGCCTTCGTGTTCTGCTACAGATGTAGAATTCAGGTACGGTTTCTTTCTCCCCCAGCGAGTGAGAAAACAGCCTCGTCCAAATTCCTGAGTTTGAGAATTTACTCCGGGCTCATTCCCCAAACAACCTTTCCCCATCAATCACAGACATCTACCTCTCTGTCCAAATAAAAGTGACACATGTGAGCGGTTTAGATTATTGATTAGTGATTAGGTAGTCTGAGGTCAAACACTGAACAGGCTTTGAAGCCTGTTTGACAGAAATCAGCCCTCTCAGCAGCTTCAGATCCGTGCAATGCAACATTCTTCACGTTCCTCAGAGAATGAACTGAATGTTGCTTTAGCAGCTCCACAAATCACACACACACACACACACACACACACACACACACACACACACACACACACACACACACACACACGTGAGGCAGAACATACAATTAGACAAATGGGGATAAATGAGCATAGTGAGACTTTTGTAAAAATAAGTGTTGTTTTTTCTGGCAGTATTGTTACAGAGATGTCAAGTTCCCCTCTGAATGGGTCAGCAGAGCGATAGCATCAAAGCACCACGAAGCGTGAAATGAACCGAGAAGGAATAAACTAGTCAACTGTACATCCAGGTACTATTGGGTGCAGACCCACAGGCATAAAGATATGAATAAGTCTGGAGCATTTTAAAAAGGATTTCTTCATTATCGAGACAACTTAACTCTGCCGGTCTTCATGACGTCATTGGCCTGTCTATAATCCTGCAGAGGCAAAAACTAAAAGCTGGACCGACACGTTCAGTTAAATGCACCACATTATTGCCGGTGACCTGACACAGCAAAGAGTCTTATCAACAAACAACTTTGGGAGCGTTACAATTCTTTTTCAGCATGCTGATCTAATGTACAACCAGTAAACGCATAACATTACACCACTTCAGGTGCTTAAGTGTCAAATTCCTGATGGCCAAGGTGTCTCAATAAGACAGATACTAAAGCAGGAAAAAATCATCAGGCTACATCAAATACTTAAGATAATATTACTGACAAAATATGTATAAAATGCTGTCCTTGAATCCAAGTGGTCTGAATAATACAAGGAATCTGCATTTCTGTCTGTTCAAAAGAACTTAAGTGATGAACACTGCATTACTCACTCGTCAAATATCTACAATGCATTAGGGCGAGGAACACTGAGTTAGAGCCCGTACTCTTCCTCAATTTCTCTACTGGTGCTGACAGCAATAAACTAAGTTACAATTGGCTTTCTCTGTGGCACCAAGTAATAAAAGAACATCTTCCCCCAAATCTTCTCAGGGGGAGAAAATGAGAAATCTGAAAAACATCTGGGCCACAAGGTGCAAAGATCTGGCGACTCTGGCTATATTGAAATCGCAAATTAGTGCAGCATTCATTCGTGACCATAAAAGAAAATGTAATAACTTGGATTCTCATTAGCTGGAGTAATCTCGCTCACATCGGATGAACAGAGCTGAGGCTCTCTGTCATTTTTACCTGCGAGGCCTGCTGCAGAGCAGAGCTGCCTTATTAGTGAGAGCCGTGTTTCATCTGAGTGAATGAGCAAAGTATGCAGGAGAGGAGAGCTCTGTGGGATCATCACTACAACGCCACAATAAACACAAAGCTCTACCAATGACATCGGAAAGAGCGGGTTTGCCTGGAGGGCAGTAACGTCAAGATCCCTGCTGAGTGAGACGAATACTTAATACTGAGATAGCAGGAAGTGGTTAAAAGAGAACAATGACAGATCTACATAATGCTTTTATCTTCTCCTGACATTTACATGACAAATGCTTACAATAAAAACATTCACCTCGAGTTGCTGTTCAGACAAATATGCTCCTTTGTATCTATCCAAAGGCTAGTTTAAGGTGTAGTACAGAGAGGAACAAGTGTTGGAAGGGAGGGACAACAAAGAGCATCTTAATGCTACTGTATTGTTGTTTGTTTGATGTCTTTCATTATGTCCTTCATCATTTTATAACAGATTGTTATGTCACTAAAATGTCTGCTGTTACCAGAATTACTGATTTCTAACAAGCTTGGGTAAAATACAAAAACTTCAATAAACAAAATAGGACATATAAACCAAGTGTGTTGGTGACTTGGTATTCATGACCGGTTTAAAAAGTTAGTTTAAAATGTTACAGACAATCTTATTGACAGGTAAGTCCGATCAAAAACAAAAATGATATCGATCCCTTTTTTTGTTTAGCTTCATTCTGTCAGCAGAAAACTATTTATGGCTTTTTATTGCATTTCATTTAGTGCTTGAAAGATTAGTCGATGAATCAATTAGTTGACAAAACATTAAATCAACAACAGTTTTAACTTAAGCAATTGATCAAGCAAACATTTGCTGCTTTAAATATTTTACAGTGCTTTTCTGTGAAACAGAGAAGTGTTGCTTTTCTTCTCAGATTGTTTTTGAGAAGTAGAAAGTATGCAGCATATCACATGAAAAGGGATGACACAAAATTAGGTTGTTTATTTTCTCTAAGATATTTTAGAACTGCTGTTGCTAGACTAATCAATGAATCCAACAATTGAAAAAAGTTAATTAGCCTAATTTCATTGTCATCTTATCATTTTTACTGTATTATACTTTACACTTAAAAGACATTTTTAATCTTGTTGTCTCCTTCAGTATTACTACCTATGTTTTGGCAGCAGACAGTATGCTGAACTGTACTTCATGCCACTACAGTTCATTAAACTGACAAAGAGACAGAATCCTATGCAACAAAGGCAGTGGGCCAGATTCAAACCAGCAACCGCAGCAGGTCCTCCACCACCACACTGAGCCTATAGGATGCAGAGCCCAACATAATCTGAGAGCTCGGAGAAAGAGGAAGTCTCCACAGAAGCACAGCGTGGCAGCAGATGGCCTCCCAGGCCTGAACCATCTGGTGAAGAGATGTCCAATCGGCCGTCAGTATGTCCCCTTTCATTTACCCATGATTCCTAAACAGCGAGACCTGCTTCTGCTCCTCTACTACACCTCCACAACCCTCCAACACAGACAGAGGACACACACTCTGATCAGGGTTACAGTTTACTCTCCTACTCGGGCAGCCAAGAGACCCGCGACAGTCACATGTCACACAGCCTAATTGATGAGTGTTAAGCCTGCCGCAGTCACTCTCTGGCCAGCCAGCAGATTATCCGTGTGTTAGCGCAGCTCCCAGCATGGCTTATTTGAAATAGCAATATGCTGATTGCATTACTCTCTGTGAGACTTTTTATTCATTAGGAATGGGCTTTTGGGCAATCGGAGATGCAGCACTTAAGCTGGGAAACTAAAAATCACTTTCTTTCCTGCTGTTACCGGCATTTCCTCATCCTCTTTAAATTCAGCAAGCTTGAAATGCACATATTTGATTTATTGGGCATGCTGCACATATACAATATCATTTGGGCTAATCCATACAGTATAGTGCTTTACAAATCATGTGGAAATGAAGTGATCAATAAGAAATGTGTCAAGGTCAATAGTTGATGGATCACATGACCAAAGACCTATGGTAGGAAGGGGATAAAGGAGGATAGATACTGAGGTTGTTACATGTGTGTTGTGCGACTTATAGTTAATCTTTAACTTCATTCAGGACCAAAGAGCAAAACGACACCTAAATCCTGCAAAAAATACGACAAACAATGTCTGATTCAGACAGCCAAACACACACACACACACACACACACACACACACACACACACACACACACACTTTTATCTATGTTGACTTGTCACTTAGGGCAGGACACATTGCATCATTACCAAATGTAATCAGGATGTAATATGTTGCACGTGAACTCAGTCTTGATTTTCACATCTGTTTAAGATAAACTGGGGTTTTTTCAACAAATTTAGAGCTGAACTGATTAGAGATGAAACGATTAGTTGGTTGACAATAATAATTGGCAACTATTTTATATCATTTTTCAAGAAAAAAAAAACACTTTTTGCTTATTCAATGAAAGATGAGCTTTTTTTAAAAGAATAAACAGACTGAAAAAAAACAACTAACCCATAACTAAAATTATTATTAGTTGCTGCCGTAGAATTGATTAAATGGTTAGTCATTTCTCAACCATAAACGCCAAACATCTGCTTCCAGCTTCAAATCCTATCAGATTGTGACCCTGAGCAGTGGCTTTAGTGAATGAGTGGCCAGATGAAATTTTCCTGGGAGCCATTTGTGACCGCCTTCCCAAAAATTGTAAAATTATATTACTGGTTGGCACTGACTGAGAGCCGGGCAAAAGCGAACTTGTTGCCATGTCTCTGCCAGGTGGCCAGGTGTGACCTCCTGTCTTGCTGCTGCTGGGCCACTGGGCCACTTTTCATGACATACTACCGACTCCTCTAACTTTCAAACCTGCTGGGTGAGGATGCCAAACTCCTGAGTGAAGTCAAGACAGACTATCATGTAAGACTGGTTTCTTACATGATAGAACATAAACATGTCTGCTCCTGAGAAACAAGCTCCGTGGCAGTCATTGAACACTAATGCTGCTTATTATTCACTGTTTTTTGTTTGTTGTTGTTGTTGTTGTTGTTGTAACCAAAAATCACTGTTCCTTAATGTCGCAAATGGAAGCATTCATAAAGTTTACATAAATTACTCAGGGACAGGTTGAAATTAAATTGCACTGAGCTGTTATTATTGCAATTTCTAAGTCAAATAACAGCCATGCAAACAGGAGTAGGTTCTCCAGAAATATCTGCACTATATGTAGATGTGAAGCGAGTTAGTGATTACATAACTATGGCATTGAGCCACAGAGTCAACATTCACACACACCACTGCAGACTATGGAGGCAAAATAATGCACTGTACCCGGTACACAACTGTGGGAGTGCACCAATACCTCCAGTCCTGTGGACCACACACACACACACACACACGCACACACACACACGCACACACAGAAGTACCATCGCTCCTTATTAGTGGGCAGTGTTGACTCCTCCGTATCATGACCCTCTCAAAACCATATTCCTAAAGACAGATAAGGAGGAGCTGAAGTAATCAAAGAGGAACTAGACCGGTCCACCTAATGTTGTGCTAGAATATAATAAATAAGACCATCATTAGAAATATGGCATCAAGCCTTTCACACGTGACAACTAAAAATCTCACAGACCAGATGAAGTCACCTCTTCAATGACCAACATTGCCTTATAATCCGGCTAATGGCTATATGAGTAAATTGGGATCTTTCTCTGTTCCCATCACGCACGGACAGGCTTTGGGTTATTACGGCAATGATAACCAAATGTACTCAGAGCTTTACAGGTAAACTACACAAAGACTTGTAGACATGTTCTGTCGACAAACACATACACACACATATATACAGATACACAACATTACTACGTTATTAGTCCGTGCAGGTGTCACGAGCAGCGCTCTGAAGGGCAGCGCTTTCTGGATCACTCACCCCATTGCCGCGGACTTGAGGAACAACTCCTTTTTAATATATCGGCTCTATTGGCTGCGGGGTTGACAGGAAAATTGTTGTTGTTTGTTGCAGTCAAAGTCCACCGATGATTAGCGGTCCAAAGAGTCCACCAGCTTCGAACAAGTCCTCTTGCTGCTCGAGAGACAACTGAAATATGAGAGCGCTTCTTCGTAAACTCGATTCACCGGGTTGTCAGGCTCTCTCTCTCTCGCTCGCTCTCTCTCTCTCTCTCTCTCACACACACACACAGAACCCCGCTCATTTCAGGAAGTTTTTTCTCTTTGCTTGTTGGGTTTTCCTCTTCAGGTATGCGACAAAATAAATCACACTTCCGAGTGGTTCCTTCCTTGCCGTTGTAACACTCGGCGCTCATCCATTAAGTTAAAATGTTCGCATTTCCCTGCTGCTGCCGCTCGCTGCGCAGAGTTTCTATCTCCCCACCGGGATTGTGTGTCATGTGAAGGGCGGCAGCAGCGACACGGAGCGGCTTCCACCTGCTCACTGCCACCCACACTTTTTAGACCTGTGGTATACGGGTTCAGTCCAAACTGTGGTCCGAAACCACGAATTAATGTAAACAGAAAATGAAATACAACACGTTGTCAAAAAGGAACCAACAACGACGGCTGGTTTATTGAATTAAAGTGCACTTACATGTTCTAAGTGACAACGATGACTTTGTTTAGCAGTTGGCACTTTCTCCTCCAATTAAGCGATGTGACGTTAACAGTTGAAGCTCATTTAAATTAGCTCATTAACATCTTCAGGTTAAAATATGTCGTAATAACTTTGTTTTAAGGTCGACCCGACCGTTGGTATAAAGTTACAGACTTTAAACTATTTGATATTGACCCCAGGTCCTGTTTCTAACTGGCAGGTGACCGCCATCAATCAATCACTGGCTGGTGCGCGCGCTATCGGAACCATGAAAATGTGGTCATCTCTTTCGGGGGAAGCATTTCAGCGACGCACTAGTGCAAGAAGTCGGTTCCGGACATGTTAGTTTGAAGCGACACAAGCAACATTCGAGTCGTGTGAAGGTGTGTTTTCTAGCGTCAAAATGATTTTATTGTGGTTTTGTGTTGTAATAATCTTTAGTTAACGCTAGCTAGTCGCATCCAGACCATCTTAGTTTGTATTATTCCGCATCAGAACACGCATATCCACCAGTTAACATATTAGAACTTGATGCTAGCCGTAGCATTAGCTGTTGTGATATAAAGTGCTTCTGTAGCGTTTCATCTGTCGTTGCAGTATGGCCGAGACCACGGACAACCAGGAGAAGTACGAAGAGATGTTTGCCCACAGATTTTCATCGGACGATAAAGAATACGAACAGTATCAGAGCCGTCCAGCTGACCCCCCACCCATTGTGGAGAACTGGAGTCGTCGTGGAGGTGGAAACAGAGGCAGGGACAGGTAATGTGACTTTAGCCCTCAAACCTGGCCGAGACAGCTACTTCATAATCTGTAATCTACATACTTTTGCATGGTTAGGGTTATTGCTGTATGCATTATGACATTGACGGTATGGTTTGTGATGCTGATGATAGCAACACTGTAATACAAGTATTCATTTTTACAGCTTGCTTTTTGTTTTCTGTTCCCAAATAACTCTTACTATGCTCTGGCTTCATTTCACAACCGGTGTGGTTTTCTGACTGCTCGTGCATTCACAGATGTAATAATTCACAGTTTTAACAAAAGCTCCACCAGAATCATAGGAGCTGACATGCAACACAGTTCTAACTATTGTGCCATCACATTAACTTTTTGGACTTATTAATATAAATGTAGCCACAATAGCCATTTCTTTATCTTTTACATAGTCAACGATACAATCACAATTTCTTTTCAGTCCAATTCTTAGGTCTTTCCTTTCCAAAAAGGCTCTTTCATTATTGATTGTCGTGTCTTGTTTTTGTCCACTAGCCTAATTTCTTAGTTATCATGTTAAGGTGAAATCTGGTGTGCTAAATTTGGATAAGACATTAGGGAAACTCCCAGCTGGATTTATTCTGCAGATATGTTGGCCATTTAGATGTGTAACGGAGTTTCCTGCTGTCTGGTTCCATGTAATGCAAGTAGTAGAACCGATTTCTGGCGCTTAATTGTTTTTTTTATTGGTCTTCATCTAGGTACCAGGACCGACGAGGCCGAGGTTGGGGAGGAGACCGGGGTTGGAGAGGAGACCAGCGTGGACAGCAACACTGGCATGACAGAGACCGGGACAGGGACCGGGACAGAGACAGAGACAGGGACAGGCACTCGGGGCATGGAAGTGGTTATCAATCAGGCCCTCCAGGCTACAACCAAGGATATAACTCTCATCAGAGACCACAATACGACCGCTACTGATCTCTACTCCAATCTCTCAGGTGTTGTCAGCGTTTAGAGTATTCAGTCTTACAACTCGCATTGCAATACCATTATGTGGCAATGTTTAACCAATTTATGTTTTTTACTGTCATTGCCATAGTCTCATAAGCAAGGGCTGAGCAATATATCAATATTAACAAATTAGTCATTATTGTAATTGTGTGGAACTCTTTTTTTTTTTTAGATTTTTATTGTTGAAGCTTTTTGTCTGACTTGAAAATGCAAAGCAAAATTATTTCTGAAATGTGAAGGCAGAAAAGTACAGATCCTGTTTGACTTCCACTCACCGTTTCCCTACCTCAGCAGTCATTTTTTCCCCCCATATTCCTCCTTAGACCTGTAATCACATTAAATGTTCTTTCTCTATTTTTGGGAACAATAACAAGGACATACTTACAGATTTCAATACCAGTAATTTGTGTTCAAATAGTTGTGTGGCTACATCTATACTTGCTTTGGAATCATAGTTAGAAATTATACAGTATTGTTGCAGACTGAGTCAGAATTTCCTGAGAAAATGTGTTTGTAATGCAGCTTTACTTTTCTGTGTCCCTTTATGTAAGGATACTGATGAACTGAACTGTTTTCATTAAACATGTATTTTCTTAATATTTTTTTTCCCCCCTTTTTTTTTTTTTTAACATTATGGGGCTCAACATCTAAAAAAAATTGGACAGTGTCAGTCGTAGTCAGCACCACACTGTAATTAAATGTGTTAGAACATGTATGTCTTAGAAGTGAGAATTAAGAGTCCCATTCCAAACGTCCAAGTGGCCCCGATCGAAGAGAACAACCTGACTGGTGTCATCCAAGTCATTTGAGTTTGAGACCACTGCTGAGATGGTGCAACGCACACATTCAAGTCCAGCCACTGTATTTATCAAGCACATTTAGACCACCTTCTCTAGTGACAAATATAAAAGCTGCGATGGCCTCACTGTGCCCTCTCCAAATCTTAAACTCTCATTTGAATCAAAATATCTTCTTTCCTAGACGATGTTATTACGCTTGTTTCAAATCTGCCACTTTAGGCTCAGAAATGAAGAATATACTGAAGCCACACGGCACCAGTCCCAGCCTTTTAATGTTAAGCCTAATGTTCACACTTTGAAAAGCAACTGAATTATATATATATAACCCATGCATGCATCATTAATACATTATTGCTACATGCATCATTGGCTATGGCATATGTAGCTCATTGCCTAAAGATGTCAGCGCTTGTGCGTCTCAGTCCTTTCACAGCGGATCTTAAGTTAAGTAACAAATGGTGACTTTGGTCCACAACACAAGCAGACCCACTCTGCGTTGTTTTATCGCCGCCTGGATGCAGTTCTGTGGTTTCTATTTATGGCTGTGGCGAAGAGGGGGTTAACAGTTCATTCAGACTTCAGTGGCTCAATCAGCTGTGATGGGAGGGAGGAGGAGGTTAGGGAGAAAGTGTGTGTGTGTGGGGGATGTGCTAAAACTGTCACACAGCGAGGAAGGCTGCCATTACCACTGTAATCAGTTTAGATTAGAGAGACTTCACCCCAGATTGCTGCGTCTTCACAGAGCAGGGATTTGCTGGACAGAGACGTTAAAGTGAAACCAATTTATTGGCAAATATATATCTAAATGTAACTGTCGTGAATAGATTAGTGTCCAGGAAACATTGTTGTGTCTGTTATATGTAAGGCTCCAGGCAGCAGCTAGTTAGCTTAGCATAAATACTGTAAATGAAGGAAGGAGCTAGCCTGGCTCTGTTCAAAGGTATCACAATGAGCATGTCGACGCCTCTAAAGCTCACTTATTAACATGGCATATCTCGTCTGTTTAATCTGTAAACGACGTGGTTTTATGGGCCAGATTATTTCTTGACTGGGCACAGTCACTTCCTAGAGAGAATATGTGTATTTCTCAAAATGTCAAACTATTCCTTTAAGGGTCAGTTAAAGGAACAGTGTGTTGTATTTAGGATTTTGGATCTATTGGCAAAATTATATATAAATAAATATAATATGTTTCTACAGTAGCCCAGAACAGACAAACCAAACACTGGTTTAGATGGTGCCATACACGTTACCGCATCGGCCACTATGGTTCTGACTTCCCTGACTTTTCCTCTAGAGCCATCATGAGGTTCACTTTAGGGTTTTGAAGTGAAATGTATTGAATGGATTGTTATACAATTTGGTACAGACATTCAAGTCGCCCACAGGATGAATTGTAACCACTTTGGTGATTCCCTAACTTTTCATTCAGCACTATTCATCAAGTCAAATGTTGAATTTTTCTACTTTACTTGGTTATATGTTTAAATATCTGCAAAAAAAAACGGCCCCTGCGGTATTTTTTTGTTTAGTGCTAATTGACAAAGCTGGCTGTAAAGTTCACTAATCCAAAGGTCAACATGTTAATCTGGTCCTTTAGGGTGGCACAGAGCAGTAAGCACTCTTACTTCATTCATTGCACTCATCTCGTTAATAAAGCATTTGGATTTGAGGGTAAGTACATTTTGTTATTATTGCAAAATTAGGAGAAAAACAAATCAGCACCACAACATTGTTATACAGTTCAGCACACCCTATAATCAAATCCATACATTTTAATTACAGTAATACGCTGTTAATGCAAAGTGAGGCTTGGAGAGCATCGGAGATGGATAAAAACAATAGAGAGAGCCACAGTGAGGGACCAGAGTCTCCTCGGTCTGGTCTGCCGGGCTGTCAGGCTTCATGTGGCCTGTTTGTGACGATGCAATGTGACAGCAATGGGGACAGAGTGCTGGGGGCCATGTCCTTGATGATGAACTCATCCACTACAATCATCACTCCATCTCCCCCCCTTTTGTAAGTGCATACAGAAACACCACAACCTCCCCACCAACACACACACACACACACACACACACACACACACACAGAGAGACACACACCACATCCCCCCAGCCCCTGCAGCACTCAGCGACCTACATCTGGTGTTGGAGAGTGCATGGGGCTAAGGTTGGCCCAGGCCAGCCAACCCCCAGCAGACAGTGGGGAGCGTTCACGTAGCGTGTGACATGTGTGTGTGAACGGCGGAGAAGTCTTTCGGTTGAAATAAACGCCCCCAGCTTTGTACCGTACAGAGCTCTGCACAATTGCGCCCCGTCACATGAACACACACGTGCAGATAGAGAGCAAGCGCTGATAACATGCACTTAGACCTTAATAATTGTTGCTGCAGATTACGTTTTGATGGAAATGTGTGCTCATCCAACTGCGTGCTCTGTAAGTTAATCATGCAGCTGCGCAGGTCATCCATTTAAAGACAGTGGACTCTGCTGCCGAGGGGAAGCTTGTTAGTCTGATTGAATCTCGTGCTATCTCCACAGAAGGAAGTGTTCACTTCCTTTTCTCAAGGACAAGTACCGATACAACAACGTGAAGAAATACGGTATTGCAAGTAGGAGTGTATTCAGAATCATACTTAATAAGTAAAAGTACAAGTATTATCCATACAAATGTGCTTAAATTATCAAAAATAAAAGTATCCGTAATCGTTTTTAACTGCTTTATTTAAAGTTTTAAGTCCAGTGGTCACCAAACTGAGGGTCAGGTCCCTTCAAAGGGTCACAAGACACCTGAGGGGTTGTGAGATAATTAATGGGAGAGGAAATAAGAAAAACACATATTTGTATTACACTTTTGAAAAACACTTGGGCCTTAAATAGTTATTTAAATGAAACCATGTGTTTAGCAGACAAATCACTTTTTGGTGGAACTTCTAGCAACTCATAGACATCTGAAATGTGACAAGCGGACAGCACTGGACATTTCTATTTCACAGTCAAAAAGTCAAAACGACAGGTAACCAGTGGTTTAATCTTTATCAATATGTTGTATTTTACAAGTTGATCATATTTTTTTTATTTGTAATTTTAGCATGGGAAGTAACTAGGAACTCTAGCTGCTCAATAAATGTAGTGGGGTAAATATTTCCCTCTGAAATATAAAAGCAGCAGAAAATGGAAATGTAAAGTACAAGTAGGTAGAAATTGTACTTAAGTGCAGTACTTGAGTAAATGTACTTTGCCTTTACCACTGTGAATACTGCCACACACTGTAAGGTGAACTAGTCTTACACTTGTTATCAATACGTCCCTGTTGAACTAAGAACTAGGTGAGTACCGAGCTCCAATCAACTGAGCCTTCTGACAAGACATTCCTTCCACCGTTCAGTCCATCTCCATCATCCTACCCAGGCTTTGCCCCAGGAACAGGCTGACACGGCCTCTGAATTACCCACAACACTTAAAGCCTTTTCAGTGCAGAAATGATGCTGGGTTTTTTTTGTGAATTAGGGACATTCTTAAATTTAGCAGTGTATTAAATGGAAACATGGTTTCCATTCTTCAGACTGCTCTGTGCCTATTGCCAACAAGGCTGCAATTAGGACATCAGGATGACGAGTGTCAACACCCTGCAGAGCATTACCTTGGAATAGAACAAATGTTCCTTTTTATTTGAAACTACTGGCTCGAGGAATAAGGTTCATGTTGCTTGCCATGGTGTCTCAGGCTTGGTAAGTAAACCAGCTGATCGTACCTTCCTTTGTGCTAAAGGAGGTCTGAACTTAGACTGACTTTACTCAGTCTGAATAATGATATGGTAAGAAAAGTAAAACATTTACTCACTATCTCATCATTTTGATGCATCTCATCATAATATTTTTTATTTTAATCATGAATGACTTATTTTTTATTTTACGTTAACTGCAAATGTTCAAATTGAGGAGGGTTGACAAAGTTCTAACATATAGAAGGAAATAATCTCTTATAACCTCAAAGAAAAATAGATTATTAAAAAATATATATACTTAGTACTAATGACGACAGATATAACAATTTAATCAATTAACATCTAGAAAATATGTAAATTGTATAATATTACACAAGCTATGGTCTGTTGTGTATTTCATTTCTGTCTACCAGGTGTACATAGTGTTCATGTCATCATCCTGTTGTCGCTATAATCATATTGCCATATGTCCTCTATCAGCACCAAGAAAGACAAACTTTCTGAATGGAAATGAGCAGTTTCAGTTGACTTGAACCGAAGCTCAACACCCAATGTTTCAGTGGCTCGGGGGTCATATGCTACATATGTACATAGTAATTAGTTACCAAACAGTCTTACATCATTGGAATACAGATTGCATAACTCTCACCAGCTGGACAAGTACAGACACCCACCCACACACCCACACACACACACACACACACACACACACACACACACACACACACAGACTCCCTCATCCCTGCAGGTGGATGTTGTGGTGAAGTGTCATGCTAACTGAAAGTACAGAATATTTGAAAAAATTAAACAGCTGGCAGATTACAGGAGAAGCTGCACGCTGAAGTCGAATTTCAGGACGACCAATTGAGCGCAGTCTTGGACTGACCCAATTCATTTTTTAGGAACACTTTCTAAAAAGAGTTTACAAATGGCCCAATGTGGTTTTAATTAATCAGACAGACAGAACAGAACTGAATGAATACTTGAATTAACATAAATGTAGTACCTTAAAGGGGAACCGTGTACAGGTCTTGAGGAGTACTTCTGCATTTGTACATGTACTGTATAGATGGATGGAGTATATGAATGCATGTACACTAAAAAAATACATGCATAACTACCTTCTTATTCATTGTGTGGACAGTGTAGGTTGTCCATAAATGTTCTTTGAATTGTGAGAAAGGAAGGCGTAATGAGCTCTGATGCAGCACATCTGTTCAGTCATTGCTGTAATATGTCGGATATTTACTCATTTGTTTGTGGCTGTTTAAGCTCTCTGGTTTACTTATAATCAGATTATTACCTATATTATTCTATATGGTATATAGTGGTTTTCCAAAGTGCAACAACATAATCAAACATAAAACCAAAAGCCTGAATGTTCCAAGCTCTCTCCTCGCGATAGAAATCAGCCACTTTGAAAATTATGTTCACCATGTTTGACCGAAGAATTTTCCTTCATGAGGAAACAGATACTGTATGTGCAACAGATTTTAAATGGGATGGAAAAAAACCAAACGTTTCTGTGTTTTGCTGAAGTCTGACTCTGTAAATTTGACTCCGCACCACTTCAATCCTGTACAGTCATGTGTCGTGGGTCCTCACAAACAGCAGAGGCATAAATCCTCTCCCCTGCTGTCAGTAGAAGGCTCAAACCGAGAAAGACAGCCCATTCTGCTGCTATCTACCCACACACTCACACACTCACATGCACACACTCACACACACAGAGAAAACCACACGTAACTGTCATGGATTTGTAATCTAATAGCTGTAAGAAACGCTTGAGTTTTACCTCGTAGGCTTCACATTTGCCTCTTTAATGCCTCAGGAAACTTCCCTCTGATTACAAGGAGCTCTCATGAATCTTGCTTTTTGACACATCACACAGGTGTGAGCTGTAGTCCTCCTGGTTTCTTGAGCGTTTTGTGTCTGGTGGGTGGTGAAAACCTGTCTCAAACCGATTTTTTTGTTGCTTTTTTTTCTATTATGAAGGCTGTCTAAGTGGGCAGTCAGCTGGGAAAAGCTCTAAGGTCTCGGTGACTCACCTGACAGCCTCCGTGGATCACTCTCCTCATCAAAGCCCACTCACAGCCGTCTAAAGTGGACTTGTTTCCACCGGCGTTCTCATACAAATGTACAGATTATGAAATTCAAGAGCACTTCATCTCTGGGCTGTAGACTTGGGATTCAGCAGACAGCACTGATTTATTTTATTTTTACTGGCAGCATAAGAACAATGCACATTTAATAAGAAATAATCTGGCATTATTGAGATTTGCGTCAGGATTTAAGAGGAAACAGCTGAGTCTAAAATGACTATTTTCTTACAGTAGTTCTAGTCTCATTTGAGGGACATTATACTTTTCTTTTGGCATCTTATATTCTTAGCATCTTCAGTTGACTTTTAAATTAGCAAAATATTTATTTCATATTGGCTATTTCTACCCGCAGCTTGTCTTCACATTATGCATTTCGATAAAGTACTTTACTTCAATAGAGTTTTGAGGTACTTGAGCTTTACTTGAGTTTTTCCATGCAATGTTGTATGTCTCTGTGTAAAAGGAGACATATATTGTTTTATATATATAACCACTGGACTGAACTACCTGACTTGCTACAACAGTAAAATACTTCTCACATCCATAATCCATATTTACACTATTAAGCAATATATTATGCCAATGGCAATTTTGCTGTAGAACCCTCCCTCATTGTATTTTAATAATTAAAAAAAAATACTATGTTTGTTTAGCATAGGTTTGGACTTTCCTCTCCCCTTCATCATCACACACCCCCTCAGATTTAACTGCCGTCTTGGGAACCAGTAATAAATCCTTCCTACTCTCAGATATAACATGTTTAGGCGTCCGATAGCTGGCTGTATGGAGCATTTGGCATCACCTAGTGACAGAAAGAGGAATGATATTAATCAAAGACCAACTTTATGCAGAGTCTATCGAAGGAAACAATTTTACAACATTTTAATGCCAAAAAGCTAAAAAAATAGACTTTTGTTTGTTTATTTCACCATTAAAGTCCTGGAGCATTTTTTTTTTACATTTTAATGTAGTGCTAGGCAAACATGAAGTCATAAATTACAGCATGTACCACTGGCGAAGTTACATAACACACATGGGTCCTTAATACAATGCAAAAACAAAGTACTTGAAGACACCTGTTGAATAAATGATAACAGTGCACAATAAAAAATATGCAAACATTATACTTTTGGTAAATGCATCAGCAAAAACTGAGAAAATAGAATGAAATGGCGCCAACCAACAAATGGCAGCTGTCTCTCTAGTTTCACTCGTGCAGGATTAACTCCTGCAGTAACAGCTTACTGACAACAACACACAGACAGGACATCAGCATTAAGATCATTTACAACTGATGATACATTTTATACCCAAAAGCTTCTTTTTTCCCCCCACAACTCCGCTTGTTTCCACATTCCTGATCATGTCTGTACACCAGTATTGTATAGACCGATACGCATTCACACACACTCTCTCTCACACACTCTCACACACACACACACACACACACACACACACACACACACACACACACACACACACACACACACACACACACACACACATTCTTTATGCCAAGGGATTATGAGGCACTACATTTATCTCCAGCAGTCTAGTCTTCCCAGCAGCCTGAGGTCTCCCTGGTTCAGTGTACCAGCATGACACCGTATTAAGTCTAGGTGTAGTAGATGATCTCTGGGATCTGGCCGTCCTCTACTGATGTACCGTTGTTATTTCCTGGTGAGCTAAAAAACAAAAACGTCGTCTTGGTCCCCGTTGCTGATTCCTGGGTCACTTTCTTCAACCCCTTTGTGCCATAGTGGGAGTCTGGGCCCTGAGGTGTAAAATGAAAAATGAGAGGATATGTTAATCCTAATCAGGTGGGTTGAAAACACATCGTGTTAACCAGTGGAGACTGACCTTTAAGGTGGCACATGCAGTGTAGCTGACATTGGGTAGGATTTCCACAGGCTCTTTGAACATCACTCTGAACGTGTTTGCTGTGCCGTCACAGTTGAATCCGGTGTCGTTCTGCCCCAGTGTAATGCGTTTGTCGCTCTCTAAGATCTGCAGAACAGAACAATGTCTTTAGTGTGTAAACAACAATGTGCAAAAAAAAAAAAAAAAATCAACTTTATGATAATTATATTGAGCTGAAAATGTTAAAACACGGCCGGCAGGTTACTCTGTGTTTCTGGGTTCATCTGTTTGGTGGTGTATTTTTCTGGTTGGTACCTGTAAGTATTGGCTGTGACCAAAATAATTGAATATCCACAAAACATTCCTAGTACTGTGACATTTAAGGCTTTCAATTTAAAAGAGTCATACGTGTTTTAACAATCACGCAGGGAAGAATCCACTGGGAATGAGGCAGAGATACTGACTTCTCTATCCGCAGTGTTCTCTGCAGATCACAATGTAAAGCTGATACAAGACACCAGTGTCTTGCTTTGTCACAACTGTACACACTTGTTCTCCAAGGTAGTACAAATTAGCTCCAACTGGAGAGGAATTACAAAACATACAGGATGGAGGGAAAGTGGGTTCAGCTGGCTATAGAGCTTTAAAAGGACTCTGAATGAAATGTATCAAAGACTGTCAAGTAGCAGCACTGATGTGAAATGGATCCTCTGATTTGTACTTCTTTATATTTAGCAGTATTTAGCTTATAAACCCTTTAAGTTAATGCATTAGTGCTTGTGCTAAGACAACATTGTACTTTTGAGAAGATTGGCTTTTTGGTAAACATTTTAAAAACTCTGTTACTCTTCCTCAAAGATACCCTAGATAGAAATACTGGTTGTGAAACTGGTGTAATGTATCGGTACTGGTATGAAAAACAACACACCTCCCTTAACATAACATCACTGTGCCTCAATGGCAGTAGTTACCTGTATGTTGACCTGATAGTCAGTGGGTCCATGTATTGAACCATACAAGCCAAAACCCACTATGGATATTCTTTTGTTAACATTGAATCTGCAGAGGGAGAAAGGCAGACAGAGAAAAAACTAATTAGACCAAAAGAACTTTAGTTTGTTTCGATGAACAACTGACCACTGATGTTGGTCATCTCACCTGATTCTGTCGCTGGTACCACTGTACCCCCATCGACTCTCAACCTGCTGGAATCTATTAATGCTGCACTCCTCCCCCCTGAGGCAGCAGCGGGGCCTGTCGATGTAGTCGACCCGTGGTTTGGGGTTTACTGTAAAGTGTAAAAACAGATTTACCACCTCCCGATCGAACAATATTCCAGACTGGGCAGGCCCTGTTGCACAAGAAAGAATATCAAGCTGGTTTCTGCGGTTTGAGCTGTATGGACACATCAGGAACATGATGAATATGTTTGGCTGAAATGGTCAGTGTTGAAAAAAAGAAAGAAAGTATTGCAGGAAGAAAAATACGTTATATACCTGCAGCAAACTCCTCAACGGTCATGAGCGGAAAGCGGATGAGCGGGAGGGCTTTGCCCAGAACCTTCTGTTTGTTGTCAGAGGTCGGGGGAAGCTGTTGTCTGTAACACTCGGCCTCTGCCCAGCGTACCACCGCCCCAAACAAGCGGTTCTCCCTGATGCTGAGTGTGTCTCTTTGTAGCACTGCACATAAGGTGTCTGCGCATACAAATACACAGAGTGGTCGTCAGTTTACATCCAAACGAGGAAAGAGAAAAACAGTTAGTCAAGAAGACTCGCATACCAAGATCGATATCTGTAAAACCCTCTGCGTTTATTGCGTCCGCAGTGCTTTTGTCTATGGTGTCCAAGCAGAGACTGGCAAGTTGAGGCTCATCGAATAACCTTGCCTGTAATGAAAGCACAACATAAGCCACATTAGTATCCATTAGTAGGTGCTGGTCAATTACCTTTCATGCACCAAAGGATTTTTAAAAAGCTGAGACAATGTAAGTGTCTCCTTTATAGACTAAATATTGCGTAAGATTAACCAAAAGATGTTGGGGGAGATAAAACAGTCAGTAGATTCTAACACCACATCAAATTCAAGTCTGATGAATTGGGCTTTTTGGCAAAAATATCACTCAGACTTCATGAAATGTTAATGAACTTAAAATGAGTAACCAAGCAATGGCTCTGGTAATTAAGCTCTTTTGTTGCCGTGTTGGAAGAGAAAAGAAAAGGGAGTGGTTTTTGATAAGCAGCTGAGCATGCGGTCTGATGGCGTAGCAGCCAGCATCAGACAAAATGCTGAACCCAAACAAACGGCAGCATGAACCAAAAATAGCACAAACTAATGTCGTAAAAACTCAACCATCGATGGCTGCAAGATGGTCCTGTGGGGATACACAGAAAGAAAAATGGCTTCATCCTCCACTGAAAGAGCCGCTGTCTCACAGTTTCCAGCAGATGGAATGAACAAGGCAAAATTGTTATTACATGATTTCATTATTTTTTTTCCCCAGGAGACATCCTTAAAAATCTGATCACGTTGTTAATGAAACCTTCTGCTCTGCTTTAAACGTCTTATTTATATTTGTGCCTTATGTCTTATGAGGGTGGATTCACCTAAAATACTGTGAACTACTTCTCACTTTCTCCTGGTGGTTTCTGAGCAAGCAGTTTCCACTGCCACTCCCATCAAATGGGAGGTTAAATGAGAACTAAATAGTGCTGCCCGAAGCATCAAAATAGTACATGTGCAAAACTCAACAGCAATGTGTGCGTTTCCACAAATAATGTCCCAGTTGATCCCACCGTCAAACGTCACTTTTCAACACCTCAAAATGAATTCTCAAGAGACAGAAAACTGAAAATATCTGAGTGTAATATCTGAATATGTCTGTGTGTAATATCTGAATATGTCTGTGGATAACAAGATAAATATGAATTTTGTCATTTGGATAGACGGAAATTTAAGGCATCAAACCAAAGGTCGATGCCAGAGAGTTTCGGGGTCTGTATGTACTATACAGTAGCTGTGACAATAACCTGAGTGAGGAGCATGAACGCGTTGTCGGCTCTGAGGTGCTTGGTGAGGAACTCCACACAGCGACTCTCCAGAGCAGGGACCGCGTACTTCTTGGCCGTATACAGAGTCGTCATCACAGTCTCGGGACCAATGTGGACCTCGTCGGAATACAAGAACCTGTGCAGAGGAAACGGGCAACGGAACGCTCATGTTCAGTTCATGGTCAGGTATTCGTGATGTTATCCACCAAAGAATTCGGAAAATGTATCACATTTCAGCCTGAAAAATCTTGACTAGAAATACATTTGCAGTATGTAGATGGTGTCCAACCAGAGAGTGTTCCTTAAAAAGCACTACGGCTCAGTAACAAACCTCGGTACTTCCTTGCTAGCAGATGGCATCAAGTGTCAAATTTATAGTCTTAATGTTTACTTTTTCTCTTATCAGACAGAACCTGATGTAAATCATCATCTTGCCAATTTTAGACTGTATATTTTTTTTTGGGGGGGGTACTCTTGTACAGCAGCTGGTCTTTGCAATACTTGATGTTTTAGATGTTTGTTGAAGCATTGTATTTGAAACCTGGCACATTTCCCAGGACACCCAGCTCTACAAAAGCACATGTGACTACTATTCAGTCAATACAGCGTACAAAGGCTGCAACTTGGTCATAATAAAAACACTGCAGTGGTGATACATTTGTCAGACATGAACAACACTACATTGCAAACAAAGAGCTCGGTCTTCTGTCAAAAAATTCAACAACAATTCAAATCCAGCCACAAAAATGGTCCCCTTCCTAAAACACAGCTCAAGTGCCTTATTACAATTCATCCAGAAGAAGAACGCATCACAAGTTAACGCCTTTGAGCAACTAAACATGAAATGGACTTCATCTTTAGTCTCACCTAAATCACAAAGTCTTTTCTCTTCAGGAGAGACCAGTAAACCCACCCGTTTCTATAATTTGTGGGAGTGTGTCTGAACCTAACTGTGCACAAAGAGATATTTGACATATGGACCTATGTCTCTACAGTACACTACACTTTGCAATGTTTTTCTACCTGGGCTAAGGTAGTCATGGTCCTGCTCCTGTCCTGGTGTTCCCCTTTACCTCTTCCCAGTGTGCAGTGCAATAACTATATCAGGCCTACATCCTCCTTTAAATGCAACTGAAGCTGAACGTTGCTGGACGAACAGATACATTACAAAGTGGGCTTTAATTTGGTGCATGGTGATCACCTGGCCTACCTGAGCAGGGCGAGGAATGCTGCCGGTTCCACATCAGGCAGCTCTATCTCAGTCGAGGTTGTGGCCATCCCACCGTTGAACATGGCATCAAAAACGGCACTGCCGGCGGCCAGGACGAACTTGTGGGCCGGTATCCTCTGGGCCTGTCTGCCCTTCCCCACGATGAACCTGACGTCGCTGAGCAGCTCGTTGTTGAAGAGGAAAGCGAAGCGCTCCTTCAGGGAGCTCTTCGTCGCCTGCCAGTTGTACATGGGCTCCCGGTGAAGGCCGAGGACAGGCGGGGATGCGGACCGGACAGAACCGGAGGAGGCTGGCACGTTGGCGAGCACCGCAGCGGCTCCAGACTGAACCGAGTTAAATGCTGCCTCCTGACCGTCATGGTTTGACGCTAAGCCGCCACCGACGCTGCCGCCGCTCCCGGTCGCCATAACGACACGTTTTAATTTTTTTATTCAACGTCCCGAAAGCACCGTTAATGTCACAGGAAAATGCACCGACCGTACCGTGTGTGTGTTTTTTTATTTACGTGGTATCCATCGCGGCGGACGCCATCATTCTTTGATGTTTGGCTAGCTAACGTTATCTGCTAGCTTGCGTTCCTCCAGAAATGACGCAGACGCACACTTCCTCCAAAACACTTTTTTTTCTTCATTCAACTTTATTGCTGCGTTCAAGAGCAACAAACAAGTGAAGACAAAAGGAGACAAAAGGAACATTTATTGACACGAAATTAGTGTTCAAAACAAAAGACAAATAAAACTAAATGTTCTAGCTATGTATAAATAATTTGATGTGATATATTACCAATACAGTTGCTGATAAAGCAACGTTTGTGTTTCTTAGTAAATTAACATTTGTTAATAGACAATGTTGCCCCAATACTTCTGATTTATGGAGGAGGATAAACAGTAGTAATACATTCAAACATTTTTAAATCAGCATTTCCATTTTTGGTGACCACCATATAAATCCTGTTTTTTTATTCAGAGGTTTATTTTAATTAGTATTTATAAATCAGATAACACACATTAATACATATACTTCCATACATATCAATTGTAAACATGATGTTTACAATTGATAAATTATACATTTATAAACAAACCCATTTATACATTTATTTGTATACTTTTCTTTTTAATTTGCAATCGACCACTAGATGTCAGAGTCTGCTCCTTTACTTAAATAATATTAACAAACCTTCATAGCTTTTTAATGGATGATAATGACGAAAAATAAACTAATTAGAGTTTTTTTTGCTAATAACGCATGCTTTTCTATTGAAAAAAGCTGCAATATACAATAAAATCATTATCTGTCACGGTGATGTGAACAGCTTTCTCTCTCGCTCTCTCTCTCGCTCTATCTATCTATCTATCTATGTGTGTGTGTGTGTAGGGGGGGGGCATGAGAGAGAGAGAGAGAGAGAGAGAGAGGGGGAGAAGGAATGAAAACGAGAAAGACCAGAAAAACATGACAGAGCATGTCTGCGGGAGCTGGATTGGAAGTTTGTGCGTTGTTCACATAGTTTGTCACATCGGGACTTTTTTCCAATTCCTTGAGATATGACTCGCAGACTAAACAGGAGAGTCGAATCGGCTGGGTTATTTTAAATTCTCAATTTTCCCACAAGATAAAATTGCTCAACCCTGGTCCGCAATGAGCGCGTCTGCAGGGACGGGAGTGTTTGTGCTCTCCTTGACGTCCATCCCCATCTGCTATTTATTTAATTCCCTCATTTACAACAACAGGTGAGTGAGAAGAGGCCTTTTTAGTTTGAGTTACCTCTAATTAATCTGCTGATTAAGAGACTCTTGCCAGTGCAGCACTAATTAGCAGAATTTGAAAATGATTTGTCATATCTTTTAAAAATATATACATATCTCTACATTGCATTTAGTGCTGAAGCTTTCTTCTTCGCTGGCTGTTCAACAGTCCTCATCCTGTCCATTTCAGCCCGTTTTATGCTCAAGAAGAAGGCTCCAGTAGATCCTCTTTTCTATGGTATGAATTATACAAATGCATGTTTCTTGTCGGGACCAAGACATTTTTAATTTTGGAAAGAAATATTGATTTAACAACAAGTCATGTGAAAGGAATCATAAGCTTCTGTCTGACTTAGGAAGTAGGACCCTGCAGTAAACCTTAAGTATGCATCTATCTGTCCAGTGTTTGCAGTGTATGCATTCCTCAGTGTGGTGAACCTGATCATCGGGCTGGAGCAAGACAACATCATTGATGGATTTGTGACGTTTTACCTCAGAGAGGCAAGTGTTGTGTTGCGAGTCCTGATTGTGAGCTGACTGTTTGGACTTACTGATAGATCCACTCTGTGTTTTAGGCAGATCCACATATTAATACAGCACATGGGCACATGATCTCCTATTGGGACGGCTGTGTGCACTATCTCATGTATCTGGTCATGATTGTGGCGATTACTTGGGGGTAAGAGCGGTCTGTCTGTAAGATCTACCCATCTGTTTGTCTATCTATCTATCTATCTATCTATCTATCTATCTATCTATCTATCTATCTATCTATCTATCTATCTATCTATCCATCCATCCATCCATCCATCCATCCATCCATTCAAGTCTCTTGGGAGTATAATGTAATCATTTGACGTTGACAATAGTGGTGTTTTGTGGTTTGCACATCCAGGGACAGTTACCAAGCCATAGGACTCTACTGGATGGGATCTTTTCTCACGCGTGCCATAGTCTACATTCTTGGGAATGCTGTGGGTAAGCACACTAAAAATAATGGCATGCTTTTAGACAGCTAGTGTAGGGTAGCCTGTGTAACCCCCTGCACACACCTCCTCTGAGAATTTTATAATGTAGTTAAAAAAAGATGCCCATTTTACTGTGTTTACTGCTATATTCAGTGTTTTGGTCTGTGTCTTTCCCATGGTGATATATTATCTCTATCTGTCGCTAAGGTAAATATGGGACCCACGTCAGCCCTCTCTTCCTCCTCCACATGCTTTATATCTCTGTGTCTGTCTGGGCCTGCTTACGCATCTTCAGCCAACCCTCCACACGGGAAGTTCAGATGACGGTAAGTCAGCATCAAAATGGGACATTATTACAATAAAGCATATTATTGGAAGATTCCCTTCATATATATTTTGTGTGTGTGACAGAGAGCACTGTTTATACATCCTGTTGTTGCTTTCTCTCAGAGCGTCCAGGGGGCTGAAAGAAAAAGTTTACTCCACAGACCTCTTGACCTACTGTTCATCATCTACCTCATTCCTGCTTTTGCTTTCTGCGTCTTCAGAGGCCTGGTGAGAAACCGTCAGATGATCACCTGCCCAGTGCTCACACACACACACACACAGTGGTGGAATAATAATAATCTTTATGTGTCTGTTAGGTTGTTCTGGACTGTTCTGGCGAATGGTGTCAAGCCTACACACAACAGTATGAGCCTTACCTCAAAGACCCTTCAGCCTATCCTAAAATACAGGTAACTCAGTAAAGCTATGAACACCACACGCTCATCCTTGTCATTGCACTTGTTTCTAAAGAAGTAAACTGTGTCTGTGTTTGCCAGATGCTGGTGAGCCTGCTGTACTCTGGACCATACTACATCATTACTGTCTATGGGCTGATGGTCCCAGGATGTGAGTGGATGACCGATCTGACTCTAGTCCACTCCGGAGCACTGGCCCAGGTACGCCCTTGCTGTTTATTCCTCGCTCACCAGCAAAAGAATAACTAGGCCAATGCAGGTAAAGATCCTGCACTAGCAGACGTGTTTTCACTTCATCTGGCTGTTTAGACTGCAACAGGTGCTACACTTATACAAGGGTTAAAGATATGTCTATAGGCCCTTTTCCCAGTAGCCATATCATAGCAGGGTAAACACAGGTGTTTTTGAATTGATCAAATCAATAATGGTCCCATTCTTTTTAGTGTGTCACAGGCATTCCAGCGAGACAGCATGCACAATACCAAGGCCCTGTTACACCTACATGGAACAAGGTCATAACATATGACGATGAGAAGGGCCTAACAAGTCAAGAGAAGAGGTCTACATCTGTGTTCATGTCATATTGGAGTTATCGTAATTACAAGTTTATAACTTGTAAATAGTGTTCACATCGACATCCAGTAGTTATGACTGGGACAGACGTACTTTCTGAAAGCTCCGATACATCTGACTTGATACAATTGACTGAGGTTCCTAAAAAGTAAACATGGACACCTCTACAAACTCAAATTTAATGAATATAGTGCATATAATGTAAATTTAAATTAATAATTATAATAATAATTTCCATGGTAAATTACCTAGCCCTTGTATTGGTCTTTATCATTTACAGCAGGGGTGTCAAACTCAAGGCCCGCGGACCGAATCCGGCCTGTCACGTCATTTTATGTGGCTTGCGAATTCACCAGAAAAAAAAAAAAAAAGTAAAAAAATTATAATTAAAAGTTAGATTTCATAATAAAAATATCCTCATAGTCAAAATTATGAGATAGAAAGTCGAAGTTATGAGATAGAAAGTCGAAGTTATGAGATAGAAAGTCATAATTACGAGATAGAAAGTCAAAATTATGAGATACCTAAACACAACAGTCATAGAAGCAGCTCTTCATAGGTTACCCTACATTTGACATATAAATGGATTGTGAGTACATTGAAGACTACCTCAAACGTGGCTTTACAACAGATGAAATACTTCACATGGAATTGTGCAAACGCACCCTTGAAAGGATGTTAAGCTTTGAACAAAGTGAATGTAATAATTTGTGTTTGATATTTGTCTTTGTTATTTTCTTTAAAAGTTTGATCTTTGATAGAGTAATGTGGGTTTCTTAACCCTAAATTAAAAGGATGTAAGTTATAATAACAGAAATGTACTTAAATATATTTTGACATTTATATAACTGCATGTACAATATTGTAACACTTGAGTAAACAATATTCAAATGCAGAGACAGTTATTTACCAATATGTTAGGGAGTAGTTACATTTACAACCGGCCCTTTGAGAGAAACCATGATGCTGATGTGGCCCAGAGTGAAGATGAGTTTGACACCCCTGATTTACAGACACACAAAGGTGGTCCGTATGAATATGAATGAGCAAAATCTTTTCCCACATGACATCATCATTCCAGGTAGATTAGGCAATGCTAGACCGAGAGTGAGCATCTGGCCAAGCCTACGTCGGCAGTTCCTAAACTCCCCTCTCTATCCAGTGGTCGCACACTGGTCTCTGTTCAGGTTATTCTGTAGTAAAACGCAAGAGGGTCTGCATATGAACAGCTATGGTCTGAATCAGCACCACATACGCTCTCATCTAAAGATGGAAACCCTGTCGAGTGGTGGGAGAAACTCGTGTGCCAATCACATCGCAACAAGACAAAGCAGCTATTGTGTTTGAGCTGCAGGCTGGCACGTCACTCATCGGCGGGATAAGGGGGGAAGCTGACTTCAGACCAAGAGGAATGGTGGTATTGGTGGTGTTCACTTAAATGTCAGCTGTTTGACCCGGCTATGAATAGGAAAGCTGACACTCTGACAGCCGTGGTTGCTGTGAGACGTGTCGTGTCTTTTTTCAGTGAATTTCTATGAAAAGGTAACTGGCAGGAGTCTGTTAGATTGAAAACATATTTTAAGGATGAGGGGCAGTACCAGAATGTATCCACGTTTAATGGTCATCAGTCTATTAAATTAATAATCCACCATAAAACAATTGTTCCCTGAATTTATATTGTTATTTTACCTATGTTTTCTTTTAAATATTTCTTGATATGAACTGTAAAATGTAGACAATGTGATGTCTTGTAAAGATATGAGAGGATTTCCTTCTATATTCACAATTTTGCACTGATGTTTAACACAATGATCAAAGAAAAAAGGAGAAATGGAGGATTTAGGAGGGGATATCCGTCAGACATCTTCATGCAATTGTTTAATCAGGCGCACAAGATATTTTTAAAAAAAGTGACTCTTTATAAGCAAGTGATATAAGAAAACAGTGTTCCTGTTAGTGTGACTCTACTGACTGTGAAGCTTTTAGTCATCACTGTCCTTTTCCCATTTCTCCCTCCCTGCTTGACTTCGCAGGCCCAGTTTGCTCATATTGGTGCGTCACTTCACACACGGACGCCGTTCTCTTACAGAGTTCCTGCTGGCGGCCAGCTTGTCTTCTTGCTGGTCAATATCCTGTATGCTCTGGTGCCTCAGGCTCTGTGCTACCGCTGCTGCAGCAGGCCTGTCCTCTTCCTCAGGCCAATGCCAGATAAGAAGACTGAATGACAGAGAGTGCCACACACACAGAGAGAGAGAGAGAGAGAGAGAGAGAGAGAGAGAGAGAGAGAGAGAGAGAGAGAGAGAGAGAGAGAGAGAGAGAGTCCTTAGGGATGTCGAGGATGCCTAAATAAAAGGATGAAGTAGTTATACAGGACCGCTCTGTGTTTGCAGTTATTAGAAGTTGCTATTTTTGGAGCGGGAGAACTTTAACCTTAATGAGGGCTAAGTGGCGGTATTGGAAACATGCCAAAATACTCCAGTGCCAAACAGGGTTTGTGTCATCCAGCATTTATGCTTATTTGCTTATTTTGAAAATGTGAACGTCATTTTTTTTTTAAAGTGTCACAGCACATATAGTAGTGCTGTTAGACTTGTGTGTGGGATTCAAACTACTTGAAAATAATGTTTTTTCTTAATTGTTTGTGGTATTTTTTGGGAGGTTACAAAAACTGTTTTCTTGTTGACACTGAGGTTTCTGTGCAGTGCCTTTTTGCAAATAAGTTGGCAAATAAAGAAATAATTCAGATGTGTCTATGCTTTTAATACTATATAGTGTGATTTATACATGGATAAGTACATAGATATTCAATCATGTACGAGCATTTGATAAACAAAAATGTTGTTAAATGTATTTTAACAGTATTTTATTTGGCTTATTTAAACCGGAAGTACTTTGTGTCCACACTATCTCTTCCTCTGCCACTTTCAGCCAAACAAATCCGCATGTGGCTAACTAGCTAAAGTTTACAACAAAGAGAAATGATTCAGTCATATCACTTATCTGATGAACCAAATCCACTTTGGAAATAACCCGACCAGCCAGAGAACATTTAGACTAATGTGTTTTTTTCAACTAAACGCGGATGAAAAGAAACAACTTGCGCTAACGCTAGCTGAACATGCTAATGACTAACTTTAGCTTCTGCTAGCTGTGATGGCAGCACCAACACCTCTGATTTCTGCTGCTGTTTTAAGGTCGGTGTCTCTCTTTAAATGTATCTCTAAATGTTTGAGTGGTGGACCTAAATAAAATAAAAAGTAACGATGTAAACGGCGTTATAATGTTGAAAAGACATCAGTCCTGCCGTAACTACTAGCGCGAGCGTTACGTTTTTAAAGCCTGACCGTTGTTTGAGACCATATTACTTTTGTATTACCTTGCATTATTCCCCTAGTAGTACTAACGTTACTCAATTACATTTGTTAGCTGAATCAACACCGCTGTGATACAGCTACTAACACCACTAGTAATACTTGTCCTCACATCTGATTGTTGTTTCAAATGTCATTTTGTCTCTAGTCAAAAGCAACGCAGGGCTGCTCTGAGGAAAGAGAGGAGAAAACGGAAACGACAAGCTCTCGCCCAAGTTAGAGAATGTGGTACGAAGATAGCTGTTTTATTTTTATTTCTACAGTTGTTGCCGCACCATTAGCCAGATCAACCCCAACATCTACTCTGTTACAGGTTTGAAAAATGTACCAAGCTTCACACCAGAAGAAGGAGAAGAAATACATGATGAAGAGGATGAGGATGAGGATGTTGCAGAGGAGGAGAGGTAGGTCAATAATGACATCACTTCTCTGTCCTGCAGCTACACATTCAGTCACATTCAATGATGCACAGAGACCTTAATTTACCGCTTTAAAAAAAAAAAAACTTCATGGTGTTTGATTTGTGCTTGTTTTCTCAGGCTGCGGCTGCATGGAGAGTGGTTGGAAAAAGAAAGGCTTGCCCAGGAGGAGTTCAGGCTGAGGGCTGAGAGGGAGGATGCTGCAAGGAAAAGAAAAGAGGAGGAAGAGGTAATCTACTGTTTGTATTCCTCATGTACAATTTGGCGAACATAAAAACACCTTGTGGAAACATATTTACTCTGCATATATCTTTAGCATATCTTCCAATTGTGAACTAATCTAATGGAGTGACCAGAACCGACATGAATCGAGCCGACCGCGATAACTTTCCCCCAAATAGTATGATTAACTGGAGCCTGACACCGGAGATTATTGATTAACTGGCCAATTGATAAGCGCAAGTGAGCCTAATTGACCTGTCGTTTTATATAAAAGATTAATATTTACTGTCTTTATGTCTTTCTTTTTTTGTTCCCAGCGGATGATAAAGGAGGAATGGGAGGCCCAGCAGAAGAAAGAACAGGAAGAAAAAGAGCAGAAGCAGCAGGACAAGCGAGACAGAGAGGTGAAACGGGCCCCAGGAGGATAGAAACAAAAAGAAATATATCCTCTTCTACTTAATCATGAGTGTTTATGTTATCCATCCAAAAGGGAAGATTCAGATAATCATACAGTGATCGTGTCTCTTTTGTAAAATGTGTTTTTGCGTTGTACATGGTTCTTTTTAAACATTTCCTTGACTGAGTGGCACAAGCAACCGTCCAACTCCTCAACTAAGATACACACAAAGAGAAAAAACCCTAACAGCAACTTCAGCTCTCACAAGGATGTATCTTTTACTTTGTGTGAAAACAGTGTGTGACATTGCTTTCCAAGAAGTCCAGACATGTTGAAATGCCAGTCCCCTCTGAGTGTGGTCTTAACACACAGTAACAGACCTGCTGCAGTATGTTGACCTCTTCACATTTTCACCAGCCGTGTCTTTACACCATTTGTAGGAGGCCGTTCAGAAAATGTTGGATGAAGCTGAAAATCAGGTACAACACACAATGAAATCCTATTATTAGTGTCACGTATGCATTTATTATATATATTTTATGTTTGCACAACATCTCATTCTAGTTTAAAAGTAAACTATACAGAATATACATTTTTGTTCATGTTCTCACTTCCAGCTGGAGAACGGACAGCCGTGGATGAATCCAGAGGCTCCTGGGACGAAGAACTGCGACAACTTTGGAACGGAGCGCGACGTGGCCAACTGTCCGTTCTTCCTGAAGACCGGGGCGTGTCGATTCGGAGACAGGTACCATGTCTTTCTCTTCTGACGTGACTCGCTACGTTAAAATCACAACCATATTATTGGAGTGGCGATTGAATGGATGCACCGGCGCATCGAAGAAGTCTTTCCTCATATTTTTGTGTATTTTCCCCTCTTCGGTCTTTTTGAGTCCAGATGCTCCCGGAAGCACGTTTATCCCGCAGCCAGCCCGACACTGATGATCCGCGGTATGTTTACAACGTTTGGCATGGAGCAGTCACGACGCGATGATTACGACGTCGACGCTTGTCTGGAACACAGCGAGGAGGAGCTGCAGGAGTCTTTCCTCGAGTTCTACCACGACGTGCTGCCAGAGCTAAAGAGCGTCGGCAAGGTGGTGCAGTTCAAGGTAAGACGACGTTAGGACAGTCGGTGTGTTAAGCATGCACTGAAGTACCCAAATTACAGTCAGCTTTCTGAACTAATCCATCCTGTTAAACTAATATACTTAAATAAGTAAGACATTAGAGATTTCACAATACGGTCAAGGTAGAGAAATCTCGTCCACCACTTATTTAAGATGCTTAATCTGTTCAATGAAGTCAATGTAAAGTAATAATTGTTTTTCTTTTACCAGGAAAGTGAAGTAAAAAAGTATGAAATAGTATAAATGTGTCAATAGATCTCTTACTGATGTCTGCAAAAATCTACTGTTGCATGATCAAGTTATTACCACTAAAAATACATATTTGGTTTCATTGACGTCTTCTTTTTAGGTCAGCTGCAATTATGAACCACACCTGAGAGGAAATGTTTACATTCAGTTTGACACGTACGTTTTCCCACAACCGCTCCACGCACAACCTTTTCCCAAATCTAAAAAACTTTTTTTTTTTTTTTTTTTTTTTTTTTTTTTAAAACTCTTGGTTCTGTTCCTCCAGAGAGGAGCAGTGTACAGAGGCCATCATCAAGTTCAACGGGAGGTGGTACGCAGGCCGGCAGCTTCATTGTGAGATGTGTCCCGTTACACGGTGGAAGAATGCTATCTGTGGTGAGTTGTTCTTACCGATTCGAGAGCGGCACTTTCACTCGCACAGCGGAGATACAAGATTCAGTCCGTCTTCTGTCTCGTTTGTGTCTTTGCCAGGATTGTTCGACAGGCAGAAGTGCCCCAAAGGGAAGCACTGCAACTTTCTGCACGTGTTCCGGAACCCCGGCAATGAATTCTGGGAGGCCGACAGGGACCTGCACCTGTCGCCAGACCGCAGCGTCAGGGGGAGTCGCAGAGACGGGTGGCATTCGGAGCGATACGGAGACCGATCGTGGAGGCAGCGTCAGTGCAGCAGGAGCCCGCCACGGTCCGAGAGATCCCACAGCAGACGGGGCGGCGACAGCAGACGGGACGGCGACAGGCGGAGGAGCAGAGAGAGGAGGGCCTCCCAGCGGTCATCCAGACACGGTGATAGGACCAACGATTGGTGTCCGAGCAGGAGTAGAGACAGGTCGAGGAGCAGGAGTAGAGACAGGTCGAGAAACAGAAGTAGAGATAAAGACAGGGAGCACAAGTATAGGAATAGAAGTGAAGAGAGAGACGGCAGAGACAAAGATACGGACACGAGAGACAGGTCGAGAAGCACAAGCAGAGAAAGGAAGAAAGAAAGTAGAGAAAGGAGACCCAAGAAACCAGATAAAATAGAGAAACCCCTTAATGAGGATACCAACACACGCCGGCGCCACAAACAATCCAAAAAGAGCAAGAAGAAGAGCAAGAAGAAGCACAAGAAGAAAAGCCATTCGCCTGAAGGGACGGCCTCATCTGGAGAGTCCGAAAAGGAGAAAGAGTCGGAGGAAGAGACGCCGGTAAATGTCACCGCAACGAGTCCCGGTCAGGAGATGAAGGAAACGGAGCTAATTCAGAAAACCAATGACTTGGATGAGAGTCCGTGTGTTGACAGTGAGAAGTTGAGTCCCGAGGTGGAAAGTGAACAGTCTTAGATGGAAACACCTGGTGAGCCTGCTGGAGAAGGTGACATGAGTTGGTTTTGGTGGCTCCTACATTTCAAAAAGTTGTGAATTTGTTTCCGGCTTTTCTCTTTTTAACTGTGAATGTTTTGGAGCCTCGATGCAGAGAGTCACCTGCACCTGTCACCAGTGTGTACATATGTGAATATTTACCTTTTGGAAAATGTTGCTTTAATAATTAAACACTTGATCACTGGAGCTGCAGCACTACTTGGTTATTGTTGCTGAGTAAAAGCGATATAAAAACAAAAGATCAACAAATGGGAGTTCTTTTCTTTTCTTTTTTAATACATTTATTGTTAATAACTTTCAAATATAAGAAAAAAAATAATGTTGGCAGTGTTTAATACAAAAAGTGATCTCTTTTGCACAAATCAAAGATGAACTTGTTACATAATTCCTTATGAATGTTCAACAAAAACACTTTGTGGTTTTAAGAATGCAGATAAAAAGTTTGGATGAGCATCTATTCGTCACTTGTTGGGCTTGTTTTCCTGCTGACAAGTGAACAAGCCGACAGTGATGAATATTAATGACCTACCCTGATATGTGCAGTTCGTATTCTTTCGTTCTGACTCCATAGACTGGAGATGGACCTGTCCCCTAACGGATAGGAATAATTACATAATACTGGTATATTGTGGCCGAATAATCCCCACATGTTTTGTCAAACACCCTGCAGTTCTAAATTCCTTTTTCTGCCATGTTAGCTTTCCATAGACACCATTGAGACGGTAAAACACAGTGTTCTTTGGTCATGTGTTAGTCTTTAAGCCAAAGTATCATAAAACATAAAATAGTTTCTTTCATTTTGATCACTACCTATTCCTGATTTAACACTGAGCGACAAACTGACGTAAGACTTATCTCTGGAGGCCATTACGATCTTAAATGTTTTTGTCAGGAAAATAAGTCAATTGACAGAAAAGTTGACGACACAATGACAAACATGACACTAGTGAGATAAACGGCTCACGTTTACCAAAAGCTAAACATTTTAGTTTAGAAAAGGAAATGTGAAACAGTTCATTCCTGGAGAGGAATCACCAAACAGAAACTTGAACACAGCTACATAACATATACGCTGATACTGATCATGGGTAATTGTTTAATTTCACTTAGGTGGTGGGTTGAGGTGACCCGTGTGATAGTGATTGTAAACGTGTCAGTGATTTCCCCCCCCGCTGGTGCTTCTCATGTATTACCGTTACATGAGTCACGACTGAGCGTCGCATCTTTCAAAAAATAAATATACAATGACCGTTTGAAAAGAAACGGGTCATTTAGGAGCACTTGCTGCTGTTGTGAAGGTATTTCTAGAGTCCTCAAAGACTGAAGCGTCTGGATAAGATAAATATTCCATCCACCGCATGATGAATACAAATAACTAACTTCCCAAACTGCCTCTTTCCTAATCCAAAACGACATATCCTCTCGCTCAAATTGTAAATGAACCAAACTTAAACCGTTTATTAGTTACACTGTTAACTACTGATGGTTCTTTGTCGGATTTATATTTAATAAAATAATGCTTTAATATTTTGCTCTTGAGAAACAAGGTAAAAACCTGACAGAATCAGTTTAGAATGATATTAAATGACCCTCGCTGAGTATTTATTTTTCATGAATTCAGACGTTTAGCTCAGACTCAGATGTGAAGGTTATACATACAGAAGCACCTTTTTAAAAAAGTCCTCGTAAGCCAAACAGCACATGCGACCCTGAAATCGGAGATGATGGATGATCTTAATATGACGCTGCAGTTTTCATGTCGTCGCTACATTGTACTGTGTGGAGTTTTAAGAAGTCCGGGCTGTGACGTTATGCTAATAGTACTGCAGAATACAGCGAGGGAGATCGTACATAGGAGACACATTCAAACCACAGTTGGCACCACATTAAAAAGGGCATTACTGGATAGTACAGAACAGAGCAATACAGCACATAGGTGGCGATTATATACATACAACACTGACACGGGGGACAACAGGAGAAGACGGGATAGATACGTGGAGGGGTTGCCAGATCTGCAGCCGGGAGGAGGAACTGCGAGGCAGCAGCATGATGATTTATGTCAGCCCAATTTCTTCTAAAACGCTCCGTGGCGCCTCGGCCTCCTGCAGACGAAGAACAGAAAGAGAAATGTTCTTTGCTGTCGTACGTTTTGCAGCGTAAAGTGCGCCTACAAAGTCAAAATTCAAAGCACACGAGCCCCAGTTGAAAGTTACTAAATGTGCGACAGGAACGGGGAGGCCTTTTCCAGCGAGTCAAACCTTTTACGGGCCTGCAGTCAGCCGTGCTGTTATAACAACGGTACTGCATGCCTTACTATAAATAAATCATTCATTCTGTCGACTGCAAATGACTACAGCAAGACAGAAACGCAAACATGCAGGACTGCACTTGCTTTAGCTCACTGACTCGAGGGAGAGAGCGGTATTAATCAAGCGCTGCAGGCTCAGAATAAACGGGTGACGTCAGGTGTAGAGGGCAGCGAGGTGAAAGAAGCAATCCAACGTTTTAGATCTGCCCTTCTGTGTTCAACGTTAGGATCCCTGAGAGAAATTAATTCTTCATTTACACCAAGTTAGAGCTGCAGCGATTACTTGATTGACAGAAAATTTATCGGCAGCAATTTTGACAAACAAGTTGTTTAAATAATCTTTCAAGCCGAAATGCGTGCGTACCTCCTGCAGCAGGTCGGCCTGCTCGATGGCCTTCAGCACGTTCTTCTTGGACGTCTCCTGGGCTTCTCCGCCCAGCAGGAACTCATCCAGGATGAAGTAGGCCTTCTCAAAGTTGAAGATAATATCCAACTCGCACACCTGTGAGGCCACAAACGGCAGCAGATCAGAGGAGATCCTCACCCGACTGAAAACCGTGGATTCTTGCAGCACTATCAATCGGCATGGTGCATGTGGTGTTTGAGAGACTCACGCTGCCAAAATATTTGTCCAGCAGCTCCACGTATCGATGGATGATCTCCAGGGTGATCAGCTCATTATCCTGATCCTCGACTGCACAGCAGAAATACAGGCTCGCGTATCTACAACATAAAGCGAGGAGATAAAAGATTACCGCGGCGGTGATGTGGACAGATATTAGTGCTTCAGTTCTTCAGAGATGCAACGTATGACTTTGTTTAATTTAGTGGTAATTTAGCTGTGATCACTGTCCAGAATGTATGTATGTATGTATGTATGTATGTATGTATGTATGTATGTATGTATGTATGTATGTATGTGGTCTAAAAGGGAAAATATTCTGCATTCAAGTGTTTGGAGCTGTTCTGTATCATAGAAAGTCACATTAAAGAAAAAAAAAAAAGAAGAAAAAAATGCTTTCTATGTTGTTTATTTTCCATGCAAGACACCTGTAAATGCCAAATATAAATGCAAAACAGCTTGAAAATTTAAAATCTATTTTCTTTGAATGAGAGCTGTATCTTAAAGGTTTTACGGCTATGTCATTATGTGCCTTGGCATAAATAAACCAATAAAACCATCAGTTTTTAAACAAGTCTGCCACTCATACCGTCACATCAAAAAGACTTAAAATAAATAAGAAAACATATCTGAGCTACAACGGAACATTGTACCCTTCACACAGAAAGGATTTATTGTACTGCATTTGATTATTTGAATATATTTACAAATAAACAGGTAAGCCAGGTGTCACTGTCTCCTGGCTGTTTGCTTGTTTGAGTCTTTTGTTTATCATATTGAACACATGACGATGTGTCTTTTGTATTTTCATGACTCAGCGGTCATATGTCCAGGTCAAATCAGGCACTCCTCCTGTGTTTGAATCAGTCCTCCATTGTTTGGCAGTTGTTATTAGAGAGGAGGCGTTTCTGGCTTTCATCACACACCAGAAGGTGAGATCTAAATGCCACAAATCTCAGTGCAAAATAATCACTGAAACATTGGTTTTCACAAACAACAAGCCACCGCAGATGGTCAAAAATGAACACGTCTTATTGCTAAGATCATCCTCAAGACATGCCTGGCATAAGACATTCTACATTAAAAGTTTAACAAAATAATTAAGGACCTTAAGGCCCACTTGCTATCTTTTTTTCCAGGGATTTCAACAATATCTCACAGTCTTCATCAATCAACAGTGGATTGATGAAGAGATCTGTGCAGTACCTCCCCCAGATAACACCACCTGTTCATCATGTCACTGAAGATCTTTACATAAGTCACATTAATATTATAACAACTAAACCACCTCCACAAATCCTTAGCAAACTCCATCCGCTGATGAAGACCATGAGATGCAGATGAAAGCTCTGGAAAACGGCAGTAAGTAGAAATTATTATGTGAAACTACCATTTCAATAGTCAGGAATAAACTTCAACACCCAGCATGTTAAAAGTAGCTGCAATATCTCATGATAAGCAACTGGTCAGCTTTAAGGGTTGATTTGGTTGGAATAGCTTTGATTTAAATGCAACCTGCTGCTGTTAAGAAGGAGTTTCATAGTAAAGTCACAGATGAGAGGAGCAACAACCCTGAAAACAACCAGAGAGATACAAGCTCGTGTTGACAGCCTCATTCAGATGATCTCTGCTTGCCCACGTGTTTACTGTATGCACTTCCAGACAGAATTTAAACTTCTCTTACTCACTTACCTCTTGTACACAATCTTGAGGTCCCTCCACTCCAAGAAGCTGCACATCTTGGGCTTCCTGGCCAGTATGGTCTGCACCAGGTCCCTGGAGATCTTCTTCCTCTCCTTGTCAGACAGGGGTACGTACCATTTCTGTAAGCGCAGCTTTCCCTGCCGGCTGAACAACAGCATGAACTGCATCTGAGGGAGGAAGTTCAATTTTAAGTTATCCATGGTCGACATGAGATAAACATACATTGTTCACAGAGAAGGAAGGATGAAGATAAAGTCATAGAGGTAGAGGGACGGGGGGGGGGGTCGGTGGTACATAATCAGCCATCGTGACGTTTAAGGTGTTTTTTGTTACATTACAAGAAAGTTAATTCAGCATATCTAACGTTAACAGAAGAATGAACAAGTAACGGCCCAACAGGACATGCAAGCATTGTTAGTGGATGATACGAACTAGTCGTCTGGTCAAATGTATTTAATATTTGCTCAATGTTACGTCCAGGAGGCTTAGGCACAAACTTCCATTAGCTTGTGGTAGCTATCCTAACCGTGCTAAACGGCCACATATCAACATCATTAACACGTTAAGTGTAATGTGCGCCCCCTCCCGCGACGCCCAGCTAGCTACAGCGGACACGAGAAGTAAACACGACTCTTTACCTTCGAACCGGGCCTTCGATTTAGTCACTTAGACGACTGTTAACTTCAGTAAATTCAAGAGCAACACATAACCAAAGAGAGTGCAGTAAACAGATGTTCCGGTGTCTCTGTAGCTTAGCTTCTCATCCAGACTGACGCTAAACTAGCTAGCGGATGGTCGTTGCTGTTGAGAGAACGATGATGAAGTCAGCAGCGCCGTGATTGGCCGAAAAAGCCTCAGCTCTTGGATTTGATTGGTTTAAATATTCCGTTATTCGATCCGATATTCCTTCACAGTTTTGGCTTCCTGTGGCGGAAAGTCATTTTCACTTCTCTTCGGTAATAATCTGGAAATGTTTTGAGTGAATCGGAATTTAATGCTACTTTATACTATATGGTAGTGTTGAACTCTACTGCATTTATTTAACAGCTGGATAGTTTGCATGTACATTTATTTTTTTTTAAAAGAAAATAAATCATCCGTTTTATTCTAATCTAAAAAAAGTCCAATCCAAAAATAAAAAAATACTCTTCCTCTGCTTATATGTAGGTGTCAGTAGGTGCCACGAGCAGCCAATGCCAATAGTTGTCATGAGTGTGCCCCCCTGGGCCCCCTCTTCTTTTCACCTTTTTTCCAGTAATTGAAAACACAACTTCCACTTACATTTTATCAAATCACGTTTCTTTATTGGCGTGACTGGGGTGTTATTTTTCTAAATATCTTCTTAATTTCTTGGGTTTCATTCTGTCAGCTGAGCATGTTGTCTTGTTCGTCTCGGACTGCCACTAGGTGTCAGACGATTGCCGCTCAGAGGACTGCCACTGTAGTTGTCAGAGGATTATGTGATGGTGAACAATTCAATATTAGAAATAATTAAGTTACACATTAAAGCAAACATATTTGCTGAATCAATAAAACTGCAGTTGTTATGGGTGTGAACACAAGAGGAATAGAACCAGACGTAGAGACAGTCAGAAAACAGGGTTGACAGAACCTATTTTTATACATGTAAACAATTGGAATCAAAATAAAGTAAAAAAAAAAAAGAAGCATAAACTCTAATCAAACATATAAAAACAACATAAGAATGTACCTACAAATCAATAAATAAATATGGTAAGAAATTCTGCTCCAAAAAATGCAGTGTCTAGCGTAGGGGTCGGCAACCCGCGGCTCCAGAGCCGCATGCGGCTCTTTAGCCCCTCGGTTGCTCCCTGAGTTTACATCCGCACTAATATGTTTTCACAAACAAAAACGATCTCCGTCCACACGGTGCTTCAGTATCATTTTTGAGATGGTCTCCGGCCAGACTACAATGCCTGAAAACGAATATCACGTGACTATTCATGTACACTGGGCATGCGGGTGGGGCCGGTGTAAACAGGAAGTAGATTGGTTGCTCAAAGCCGCTAGTGACCTCAGACGGCCGCTCCGTAGGTCTGATAACCCTGCTGGATGCGCCGCTCACTGATCGCTCCAATAACAGCTGCTTCCTCCGCAAGCATCCTATTATGTCGCTGTCAAGCACCTTTCCCTGCAGGTGGCTAATCATGATTTGCAGACCCCCGCCCTTGAATTCTGAATGGACGTATTAATTTGCTTTCACTGCCAACAATGCTGGCTTACCTGTTTGATATGTGGCGAGAAATGTAATGTAGAAAGCAGGGACGTGAGGCAGAGCATCCCCTGTCATCATGAAAAGTAAAAAAACAAATAATGATGAAATAAAATAAAATGTAATATGTATCTACTGATCTGTGCTATAAATGCAATCCCTCACTAACTGGGTTGAGCGCGTGCCTTTCGCTTTCTCATTGTTTGTCACCACTGTAATATTTGTAGACACTTTTATTATACGTCCTTTCTTTCCATAGACTAGGTAATGTATTTCATGTATGTATAGAACATATTTGGTGTTGCTGATCTGACATTAAACCGCAGTGAAAAAGCACAGAGGCAAACAGTACCTCTGCCTCAATGAAGGGGGCGTGCGAGAGCCCACGGGTCGGGTTTATGCTTGTTCTGTCGTTGCTCTTCTTCTACACTTCTCTTCTTCTTCTTATATTTGAAACGCTAACGGTGGAATCAAATATGTACCTTACCTATGTGTGTGTAAAGAATGCTGATATGAAATATGAAAAACAACCAGTAGTCAATGTGCAAGCTGCCAATTGAATGGTGATTTAAGCTACTCTATTGGGTTCATGTATTTGTAAATCTGACTTATGTAGTGTCAGTCAGTGCCTCACCAGCCACGACCCTCACCGCACGTCAAGAACAAGCACACAGCATTTGCTGAAAAGTATCACGCTGCAGATAAACGAAAAAGAGCGATTTCTCAACTGCTGCAGCAAACTGAGCAAGCTTTTTTCTCCTCTTCATAAGAATTTGATATTGTTATAACAGGTGAAATAGCAACATGTCAATAATTGTCTTTATTCTTGTTCTATAATGTAATAAATACAACAAACTATATTTTTTGTATATATAATATAACTATAAAACTTTATAAGATGTAATATCAAATAGCTTTTGCGGCTCCAGACAAAATTTATTTGGTGGAAAATGGGGCAAAATGGCTCTTTGGATAGTAAAGGTAGCCGACCCCTGGTCTAACTGCTCAGCAGTCTGTGGATTGCAGAAGCCAACAAATCCTCAACTGAGACTTTGTACTCTATTCACAACGCTTTTTGCTTTATTAAATACTCTTTATTATAACTTTTGATCCAAGATGTCCTTTGTGAAGATTATCAGAGATAGGCAAGGGTAATAAAGACACATGTCTTTGTGTGACAAGGCTCAGAAGATGAAGGGGGTGACTGGAGGGGTCAATGGGGAGCTTGAAACTGTTGATCAATTGTATCTAATGTAAATACCTGAGGTTCCCCCCTACTGTGTGCTGAGATGCTTAAGAGCAGGAGACAAACTGAACTCTTTGCTCATCCTCTGCAGACTGCGCTGCAGTCTGTATGACTGTGAAGCCTTCTCTGGCCAGAGAACAAATACTTTAAAGACAAACTTCTTTCCTCAATGTTTCTTGTTTCAGTATTCAGTGTTTATTGGACTCACTTGGTACTATTGAATAGTTTTTCTTCCACCACACTAGTCCACCATATTTTCCATGGCAGTTTTCACAAAACTCCACACATGACCCATTAGCAGTAATGAAATAACACTATATTACAAAAAAAAGTAAAGTCTATTGCTTTGCAGATATTTTAAATCATACATGCAACAAGTCACAACAAAAGTTTAAGCTGTTGCAAGTAACTCCACAAATTATCCTTTTAACATTGTTAAGCTGTCTATATTTGCAAATTCATGTTCAAATGCTAATAATAAGGGGTTCTTAACCTTTTTGACCTCAGGGCCCAACTTTTCAAGTACAAAGTGGCACGGGGCCCATTCAAATATTAACACTGTATTGGTTTAACTAATTGATCGCACTCTAAGTTTGATTTGTATTCAATAACAAAATCAAATTCACTTACAGTTTAACAAGCAAAAACCTTGTCAAATAAATGACATGATACAATGTGAACATCACATTTATTTATCATGTGTATGTAAACCTGCATACAAATACAACAAGATGCCCAACAGGCTAACAATTCATGGAACAAATCAAGGTAATACAAGAACAATATTAAAGGCTCAAGTCAGGCTTATTAACTCAAAAATAACTAATAATTAGATTTTACTACAGAAAAAAGGAGGAACTCTCAAAAAAACAGAGAAAAAAATGGAAATTTGATAAATATGTGGTAATAAAATACATTAAAAATAATAAGTTTCAAATGAAATAAACTGTAAATAGAATTTAAATAAAGTGCAAATCAAAATATAGCCGTATAATCTGCAAATTATATGCTTCAGCAGTCTTAATTTTGGCATGGCAGAACCAGAAGTTGTTCTTCATATCTGTGACAAATGAACAATAACAACAGTCACAACAGTCCACACACTGGGCTCTCGGCTCTGCCTCGTTACCTCCGTTCACAAAGCCTTACTTAATAAAGTCAGGATTGTAAATTTAGACTTTTCGGAGGGTTTGGCACCACTTTCGTCTTCATTTTTTTGTTTTTAATTAGTGCTGGGCAACAATTAACATTTTTAATCGCGATTAATCGTATGATTTTCTGCGATTAAACGCATTGTTATGCGCAATGTTCAATAATTAATTTCAAAAGCAGTGTATTGTGCACTTTTATTTTAAAAGTACTGCTATATGAACAAAAGTGCAATAACATTTACTAACAGTACTATGTGACATATGATTGTGTACCTAGAAGGGTGGTAACAGGACCATATGGGTTATCTCTGCCTTTTGCTTTGATAAGAGGAAGTAACCAAATGGGGGTTGCAGTTTAGGCTACATCATACTACTCCGTTTTCAAACGAAAACGATCTCCGTCCACACGGCGTTTCAGCCATAGTTTCCGAAATGATCTCCGTCCACACCACACGCCTGAAAACAAATATCACGTTACTCTTCACGTACACTGGACATGCGCCGATGTAAACAGGAAGTATATTGTCGTATTTTGTAACTAAGCAACCAGAGTAATAAAGTAGTCTTTAATGACACTCTTTCTGAATGAGACCGACCGGCCGACACTCCGTCTGAGTGAGACCGACAGACAGACACCCCGACTGAGACAGACAACCAGACAGACACACCCCGACTGAGACAGACAACCAGACAGACACTCCGACACACAAACAGACAGACACTCCGACTGAGTGAGACCGACAACCAGACAGACACTCCGCCTGAGACAGACAACCAGACAGACACCCCGACTGAGACAGACAACCAGACAGACACTCGTCCTGAGTGAGACAGACAACCAGACCAACACTCCGCCTGAGTGAGACAGACAACCAGACAGACACCCCGCCTGAGACAGACAACCAGACAGACACACCCCGACTGAGACAGACAACCAGACAGACACCCCGACTGAGACAGACAACCAGACAGACACCCCGATTGAGACAGACAACCAGACAGACACTCCGACTGAGACAGACAACCAGACAGACACTCCGACTTAGACAGATACTCCGACTGAGACAGACAACCAGACAGACACCCCGACTGAGACAGACAACCAGACAGACACTCCTCCTGAGTGAGACAGACAACCAGACCGACACTCCGCCTGAGTGAGACAGACAACCAGACCGACACTCCGCCTGAGTGAGACAGACAACCAGACCGACACTCCGCCTGAGTGAGACAGACAACCAGACCGACACTCCGCCTGAGTGAGACAGACAACCAGACAGACACTCCGCCTGAGTGAGACAGACAACCAGACCGACACTCCGCCTGAGTGAGACAGACAACCAGACCGACACTCCGCCTGAGTGAGACAGACAACCAGACAGACACTCCGCCTGAGTGAGACAGACAACCAGACAGACACTCCGCCTGAGTGAGACAGACAACCAGACAGACACTCCGCCTGAGTGAGACAGACAACCAGACAGACACCCCGCCTGAGACAGACAACCAGACAGACACTCCGCCTGAGACAGACAACCAGACAGACACCCCGCCTGAAACAGACAACCAGACAGACACCCCGACTGAGACAGACAACCAGACAGACACTCCGACTGAGACAGACAACCAGACAGACACTCCGACTGAGACACACAAACAGACAGACACTCCGACTGAGTGAGACAAACAGACAGACACTCCGACTGAGTGACAAAACTAGACAAAACTGAGCTACTGTTCCTCCCGGGGAAGGGTTGCCCGCACCGGGACCTGTCCATCACCATTGATGATACCGTGGTGACGCCAACTCGGACTGCGAGGAACCTGGGTGTGACCCTGGATGACCAACTGTCATTCTCAGCAAACATTTCATCCGTTACACGCTCCTGCAGATTCCTGCTCTACAACATCAGGAGGATTCGTCCCTTCCTGACTGACGAGACGGCGCAGGTTCTCATCCAGGCTCTTGTCATCTCACGCCTGGACTACTGCAACTCTCTACTCGCCGGAGCCCCGGCGCCGGCCATCAGACCTCTGGAGCTTGTCCAGAAAGCCGCAGCTTGCTTGGAGTTCAATCGCCCCAAGTTCTCCCACACAACTTCCTTTCTCCGTTCTCTACACTGGCTACCTGTAAGAACTCGAATCCAGTTTTAGACTCTGGTGCTAGCCTACAGGGCAGTGAAAGGAACAGCTCCTTCCTATCTCCAGGCCATGGTCAAGTCCTGCACCCCCGCCCGACCACTTCGCTCTGCTGCCTCGGGGCGATCGGCTGCCCCGTCGCTCAGAGGTCCTGGCGGTGTGAAGAATTTAAAGTTAAAAAGCAATGTTAATGTGTTTAATAATCACTCCTAGTGGTGGATATAATGTTATAACATGTTTGTTTGGAAAAGTGTTAAATCATAAAAGTATAATCATTCTATGTATCAAACTATAAAATACAGTTACTGAATGTTTTGAGGGAAAGAGAGAGACCTTTGAGACAGGCTTTTCAGATCCAAAAACAACTGTATGATAATGAGATGAGTTTGGTGAGCCGACTTCAGGAATGTGGGGTGTTAACAGTGGGGGAAGGAGACGTATTGATCAAACAGAGCTGTAGATGAAGACAGCCCTAAGAAAACATGGGGGTCGGGTAAACGCAGTTTTATGAGGAGGAGGACAGGTCGGACCAGAGGACACTATTCAGACATTATGCGGATCACTTAGACCAATGGAGAGCATTGTCCGAGGACAGGAGGAGACAATCAGATTCCAGCCAATCACAAAGCTGATAATGGACTTTTGAAAGTAAACTACTGACTTTTGGGTATAAAAACATTGTTAGGAGAGATGTTGTTCAGTTCTTGGCGATCCTCTTTACTGTAAACTGGCGTTTGTAGGCCGGTAGGGGGGGAGAGTCTTTGAACTCGGTTTCGCGATTCCTTACTGTCGACAGTGTAATTCAGTTTGTAATTGTCTTTTAGCATTTGTGAATTATAAATACTTTTTCATTGTAAGCCGGATCCAGCTGATTTTTCTTAGCGTGACTTCGTTGCTCAAACAACAACGAAAGAGCGAGAGGTCCGCGGCCTCCTGCGAGCAGAGGTCTCACTCCATTACAATTTGGCGTCCCTGGGTGGGCATTTCTCAGTGGACCTCAGGACACGGACTGGACGAGGCGTTGACCGGCGATACCTTCAGGGCCCAATGGACAAAGAGGAAGGCAGAATTTTTTTTAATGAATTTGTTAAGTTAGATAGAGAGACTTAGCGAAGGTATTGGGGGTCGGCGCTTCTGACGGCCGGATAAGAGGAGAAGCTGCAGGAGGCCGGTGAAGTATAATAACTTGAAATCTAAAGTGATGAGACTGTATTGAGTGCGGAAACACACTTACAAACTGATTACAAATTTGAGTGTGATGCATGTTTGTAAATACCGTCCAGACACCGAGCTGGACGAGAGAATCTGTTCCGAGGCGGCCGTCAACTATTTGAGTGTGATATTGTGTTTGTAAATACCGTCCAGACACCGAGCTGGACGAGAGAAAATATACCGGGACGTCCGTCAAGAGAACGGAGCGATCGCCGAGGAAAAAGCCTGGGGCTTAAAAGCACCGATTGATTAAACGATTAACAGTGAATTGCGGATAGATTACGCTCAACAGGTGACGATCTCTGAGTAGTCCTATACTGGCGTTCTGTGTTTAACAATGCGGGGGCTTATGTACTGGGTGGGAACGAATTAGTAACAGACGAAATATTGGCTGAGACTAGCGAAGCTAAGCCAACGAGGATTCGCCGTAACTCTGCCCGCAAAAAGGGGGGGGGAGATTCTCGGGTGGTAGTTCGCTGGTTTTGACTTGGGTCTAAGGAGACTGAATTCCGGGGTGGAACAGGGGAAAGTACATTGGGGATTTGTAGTTTAGTATCGTGTTTTCTTTTCAGAGCGAAGTCACGCTAACGAGTCAGTCTATTCTCCACCCGTGATGGGAGAGAATACTGATTGCTGAAGTGTGGTTTGCTGGTGTTGTATTCTCTGAGAGTGTCGCTGTGTTGTTTACATCACGTGATAAAAGAGAGTATAGTATTATAAATAAGGCTACTGAGTGGCTTAGATAATATAGAGTAGAATACATGGTGATTGAGTAAGACGTGGATGAATTGGTTGTACTGGAGGCTGTAGGCTCTGGTGTCTAACCTTATATATTTAGATAATAGAGGAGATTATGAGAAATAACTGGTACGTTGGTGAAAGGCCAAGGTCCGGTCTAGCGAAATAGAGTGTGTGGATTTGGCAGGCTATTGAAGTAAAAGAACAATTGATAACGTGATTAATTGGAGGAGGTTGACATAGCCTTTTGGGTGAGCTGCAGGCTCATGTTCGTGGTAGCATGGCCTGTTGTGTTTGCACAAATTCATGCTCGTGGCAGCATGGCCTCTTGGGATAGCCCAGAGGAGGTTTGTTTATCCTAGCTTTTGTGCTAGCTGCAGCCATGTGGTTGCCATTAGCCTAGCCTAGCCTGTTGTGTTAGCTACAAAGCACATGTCTTTCTAAAACGTAGAAGAAGAAAAGAAACAACTCCGCCAACTAGCGGACAGGAGGAGTAATTGCTTGATAATTACAGAAAACTCCATTACCCAGAAACCCTAGGGGTAATTACATAGAACTACAAAAAGTATGTTATCCAGTGGATCAGAAAGGAAATTACAATAGAGTGATTCTAGAGTGATTTCTTATTTTTTTAATTTCAATTATCTTGCAATTTTATTATTTTGTTATATATACTTAAATTCGACACTTTGGCTTAGTTGCTAAAGTTAGTTCTGATTTGACATCTTAACTACCATTGATACATTTAATTGTAATTCAATTTTAATTCAGCAGGTGTTAAGTTTAATTGTAATTCTATATTTAACTTCCATTGATAGTTTTGATTTAGCTTCTTCAATTGTTACATTAAAATTAATCCAGCATTTTAATTTAGATTTTGATTGACATGTGATTTGATTCAGTGTTTGACATTTTTGGATTTTAATCTTGGATTTAGTTTTGATTTTAATTTAGAATTTTGGTTTTACATTTCGATTTCGATTTCGTTTGGTTTTGATTTTTGATTAAAAAGAAAAAAGAGAGGAATTTTAGTTACAGAATTGTTAATATTCAATATAGATTGAATTTCATTAGACATTTCGAAATTTCCATTGTTTTATAAATTTTCATTATTTAGATTTTTTATACAGTCAGAGCAAAAAGTACAGAGAAGTAGAAAGCTAAAGAGAAAGAATAGACATGGAACAGTCCATGTGGGAAGGAATGGAAAAGAATGAAGAAAGATTTGAAGAGAAGGGAAAGAGACAAGTTGGTAGATGGGAAGAGGTATGTTGACGATTACAAGAGGCGAGATAGAGAGGACAAGCATGTAAAGGAGAAGGACAAGGAAAGAGAGAGAGAGAAGGAGAAACGAGGAAAGTGGAGAACGAGATCGGATGGAAAAGCATGTAGAGAGAGAGAGAGACGTAGGTAGAGAGAGAGCGAGAGAGAGACACAAAGATGAGTATGAGGACAAGAGGAACGACAAAGAAAGACGAGAGAGACACGGAGACAGAAAGCATTCGGAAGTGAAGGAGAAGAGAAGACATAAAGAGGATGCCAGAAAGGGGGGTATGGAAGACCCAGAGGTGAAGATGACTGCTACAATTGCATACAGAGAGGACATTGGGCAAGAAACTGCCCACGTAGCAGCAAATGAATGCAGTCCAGTGTTGTGTTGCACTCCATCCCCACCCAAATATCAGCAGTACCCAGAGGCAGGTCCACCAGGACCATCTGCATCTCCCCTCAAAATCAATAGATGCTCATTCTGTCACTAGGACTATGGGACGATGCTAGCCAACAAAGTCAGTACTGAAGAGATTCAGAAGAATTTCAATTAGGAAAATTAGAATAATTTAGAGCTATAGTTATACTGTTTAGATTTTTGGCTGAAAACGGAAATAAAACTATCCGTCCAAATTGTAAGGTGCTCTCGATAAAGTTTCACATCTGGGACATGTGATCACAGCAGAGGGTAAAACCCTCTCTCCCAAAATAATATAGACATATCAAAATGTGCCTAAACCACAATTAGGAAACAATTTATGAGCTCTATAGCAATGACGTCACATCATAGACAATGGATCCAAATTACTCAGAAAGAGAAGTATTCCTCTCTTCCATGATCATGGTAAATATTTTTATGCTCAGGACAATCTGACCCGGACTGACTGGAACTGACACTCTACTGTCGACTTTGACTACCTGAACTTGACACACCGTCCACAACACTATGACCTAAGAGACGGTTACATGACATTAGCTATGACTCAGAAACATGGGGGAAACAGAGACCTGTTTCCTCTACTATATGTACTAACATTACTAATGAAACAATGTATCACTATAACCCTAACATTCTCTTTTTCCATCTCTAGCAGATGAAGCTGCGTAATGTGTCGTTTCTTTTGAACAGGTCACACTGAGATCGGACCTCACAGACACTCATATTGAATGCTGATTTTTGACTGTATGAGGAGAGGTGGGCATCCGGCTCGCCAGACATGAGAGAAAGGTTGGTTGGGTTTTGGGCAGCGATAAGTAGCCATTCACATTTTCTGCTCAAAGCTGCAGAATTTGTGGCTCTTACCTAAGTTTGTAAGCTCGCTGCCAATAAAACAGTTAACATGTACACAGTTTCTTGCTATACTTAGACGTATAGCACGACTTTGATGCCCTGTGAAAACACAGAGCCTTTCTGACATCTACCGACAAACCCATTTCTCACCACCGTCTCATGGCTGACTTGCTGGAAGCCAGACTCCTCCCTGAAACTGTACGTGATATGGTATGAAATGTGATGCTCATACTGACGCTTTTGATCCCGTTTCTATAGGAAACGCTGCAGCTGAGGCGGCAACTAAGCAGGCGATTTTTAGATTACTCTTTTCAGCTCAATAAAATTATTAGGTGTGCCTACAGAATATTCCTCACATAAAGTGTTCGATTATTGCAGACATTGACTATCCCTGCAGAGAGAAAGTGTTGTACCACATCTGGTACAGTGTAAAGAAATTAAGTATGAATGAACTTAGATAATTGCCATATGATCTTTTCCATAGTCATGTTAAATTAGCTTACAGCGGAGAGAGTGTGGTAAAGGGGGGATAGGTAATGTGTAATTTGGTTGTAGAGATAGATCCACTTTTAGTATATATGTTATCCACATTATGTATTAGTATTTAGGAACGTCATAAAAGACCACAACAGTTTTCAAAATCCTAGTCCTATAACTTTTAAGATTAAATCTCATACTTTTCACTTTGGTAACTTTGGTAAATTCAGGTTATAAATAATTTTTTCAACAGGTTAATAAAATATTGATGTATCACCAAATAGAAGAACAGAATTCAAATACTATTAGTATAGTACACATGTTTTAGAACATTTTACCTTTTATGCTAGATCAGAATCTCATTTCTCCACGCACACAGTTCAATAAAAGATACAAGAGGATGTCCAGACTAGAGGGTCATTGGACGACCATGTTTACATAGATGCCATAGAGGTACCAAGGGGGGTGCCTAATGAGTTTAAATCCAGAAACTATATATCAGCAGGTTTTGAATCTGCTTTCTTCTGATGGGTGTCAGTTGGATCAATTACATATAGTATAACCGGCAGCGTTTTGTAAATTTCATTTGTGATGTCATAGCAGGACTCCATGAACAGTTAGATAATACTAGATTAATAACCTGGCAAAATTGAATGACATTAGATGTGATTTACCAGAAATAGACCTGCCTGTAGTACTTTCATTCTAAACAACACAGCCTCTGATGGATCGGTGACCAAAGCTCTGGCTGGATTGACAGCATTCAGCCAAGAGCTAGCAGAGAACTCAGTCCTGATCCTCTGTGGATGCTGTTGCATCCCTTGCATCCGTGGACTCCTACAGAGGTTAAGTGGTATTACGCTTAGTGAGACAAACATACAGGGCAAGCTTGAAATATTGTTGGATATGACTGTTTAGTTAGGGAAAAGTACCCTCGGACTAATAAGTGAAATAAAGGCTTCGGCGGTTGAGATACCCATGCGAGCTTTTTACGAAGAGGGATTGCTTTTCCAGGGATTTGGTAAACTCACTGTAAACAGTGAGTTAGGGGGGAATTGTGAAGAATTTAAAGTTAAAAAGCAATGTTAATGTGTTTAATAATCACTCCTAGTGGTGGATATAATGTTATAACATGTTTGTTTGGAAAAGTGTTAAATCATAAAAGTATAATCATTCTATGTATCAAACTATAAAATACAGTTACTGAATGTTTTGAGGGAAAGAGAGAGACCTTTGAGACAGGCTTTTCAGATCCGAAAACAACTGTATGATAATGAGATGAGTTTGGTGAGCCGACTTCAGGAATGTGGGGTGTTAACAGTGGGGGAAGGAGACGTATTGATCAAACAGAGCTGTAGATGAAGACAGCCCTAAGAAAACATGGGGGTCGGGTAAACGCAGTTTTATGAGGAGGAGGACAGGTCGGACCAGAGGACACTATTCAGACATTATGCGGATCACTTAGACCAATGGAGAGCATTGTCCGAGGACAGGAGGAGACAATCAGATTCCAGCCAATCACAAAGCTGATAATGGACTTTTGAAAGTAAACTACTGACTTTTGGGTATAAAAACATTGTTAGGAGAGATGTTGTTCAGTTCTTGGCGATCCTCTTTACTGTAAACTGGCGTTTGTAGGCCGGTAGGGGGGGAGAGTCTTTGAACTCGGTTTCGCGATTCCTTACTGTCGACAGTGTAATTCAGTTTGTAATTGTCTTTTAGCATTTGTGAATTATAAATACTTTTTCATTGTAAGCCGGATCCAGCTGATTTTTCTTAGCGTGACTTCGTTGCTCAAACAACAACGAAAGAGCGAGAGGTCCGCGGCCTCCTGCGAGCAGAGGTCTCACTCCATTACAGCGGCCGATCGACCCGGTCACGGCTGTTTTCTGTCCTGGCCCCTCAGTGGTGGAATGAACTTCCCACTGACGTCAGGACAGCGGAGTCGCTGCCCATCTTTCGGCGCAGGCTGAAAACCCACCTCTTCAGGAAGTGCTACCCTGAGCCTTCCACTTAGCACTTATTGTATTCATACTAGCTTGTTGCACTTATTGTATTCATATTACTTATAGCACTAACTGTTTTTGTTGTTTCTGCACTGTACTTTGGCTCCGAGTTATGCTCTGCTTCATGCTCTTAGATGCTTGTTTGGAAAAGGAGATGTACTTATGACTTCTGGTGACTAGTAGTTCTTTTGATTACCAATGTTGAATGCACTTATTGTAAGTCGCTTTGGATAAAAGCGTCTGCTAAATGACTGTAATGTAATGTAATGTAAAGTTATCTAGGAAGATTTCTATCTCACTGAAGCAAGAATTATATGTTTATTCAACTAGTATATCTGTGTTTGTTGAAAGCAAAAATACTTGGCATTGAAACAATGATTTTATTGTTAGCCTCACAGAAATTTCATAATTCTGCGGAATTTTGTGAACTAACTAGAATGCTTTATTTCTTTCTCTTGCATTCCTCTGTGACTATAAAGGAAAAAGAGAATAACTGTTCATCTTATCATACTTGAGTTGATAATGCATCAGCCTGAGTTTGATAATTGATGAATTGTGTTTCCAAATCGTATTGAAGATATTGAATAACTGTGCCTCTTATTAAACGATGCCCAGTTTTGTTTAGTCTAAAGAATAAGATTATTCCAAAAGCCAACAACTTGTTCCCACAGGTGACTTTTTGTTTTGTCTTCTCTGTCTCTTCCTCCTGACAGGGACCGGGAGTCACTGAGAAGGTGAAGGCTGCTAGTGTTAAATGCTCACCGCGAGGCTTCCCTACCACACAGCGACTGCTCATATAACTGCTGTTAGTTCAGTGACTGTGTGAACCGCTCGCAGGCTTGTTTACCATGGCGTCTAGTCTCACATGTACGGGTGTCATCTGGGCCCTGCTGTGCGCTGCCGCCTCCTGCGTTGGCTTCTTCATGCCCTACTGGCTGCTGGGGACACAGATGGACAAGCCGATGTCCTTCGGCACGTTCCTCCGCTGCTCCTACCCGGTGAGGGACGGGTAGAGGCATGCCACGGTGATGATGGAGCAGTGCGGCCGCTACGCCTCCTTCCTTGGCATCCCCAGCCTGGAGTGGAGGATCTGCACAGTGGTGATGGGCGTGGGCTGCGGCCTCCTGCTGCTGGTGGCCCTCACTGCTCTCATGGGCTGCTGCATCTCTGACCTCATCTCACGTACAATCGGCCGCGTCGCTGGCGGCATTCAGTTTGTTGGAGGTGAGTTTATGTTTCTGTGTCTGTGTTTCCTCCCCTAGTGGGTTATTCTCATGTGAATGCTGGTGTGCAGAGCCACGGCTCTGGTTGGAATTATGAGGCGATATGCAACAATTTACGAATTTGTGGGCACGAGATGTCAATCCAAAATGACACGTGGGAGATCCGCTTGTTACATTTGGTGCAACAAGCATCAGACTGCTGTAAGAGAACAGAACATCCTGTGTTCTTGTGCACATCAAACATGTCGTTTTGATTAATTATGCTTTCATCCATGAGTAACCATGGCTGGCTCCACATTTGTCTTTATAATAGCCTACAGGTAGATGTGTGGCTGCGATGAGCAACATGATTGAAGTGATCAATTCTCTGGGCAATATGGCCGACATCTTTACTATAAAACATCAACTGTCCAATAGTTTGCCCATCAACTCTGACTGTATTTGAGCACCAAGCATCAATGATGCAAACAGAGTCTCCCTGCATACAGAGTCCTGCAGCTTGATCCACAATGGAACCAGGTCTTTGTGTGGGCACTTGTCTCTGGTTGATGGGTTAGCTTGAGTTTTCCTGCAGACTGGGCGGTGGAAGAGCAGAGTTAGCTTAGCGTCTGTCTTGGCTCTCCTCCCTCTGGACTCTACTCTCAGTGGCAATAGGTCTGGCTGGGTGGTCGGCCGTAAGCAGTTATCATTTCAACGTCTGCTAAGCCTAACCCACGAATGAATCCAATCCCCACGCTTCCTTCTCCGATGTTGAGAGTATTCTGCCATTAGTGCTCCATTAATAATGACAACAAAATGACAAAAATGTAGCTCTGTGATTTAAGGGGGTGAAAGTAGTGAATGTGATAAGCAATGATTGTCACAGTAAATGGACTGTACTTGTATAGCGCTTTTCTAGTCTTTTCGACCACTTAACACTACATGTCATCATTCACCCATTCATACACTGATCAGGACTAACTAACATTCACACACATTCACACACCGTAGGCACGGCTACTGGAGCAATTTTGGGATTAAATGTTGACATGCGACTAGCGGAGCCGGGGATCGACCCCGCTCTCCACTGAGCCAGTCTCTACTGTCGCTCTCTACGGGGCCCATTTATAATAATGGTCCCACAGGTGCCCCAAGTTAGCCTGGACACAAAATGGCCAAATGTGCGTTAACATGCTCCTGATGCACATGGCAGGGCGCCCCTGACTGCGATCTAGCTGCATCACCACAATAGTTGCCACAGCTGAATGAAAAACATCAGACCTCGAGAAAGAATAACTCTTTTCGCCTTTCTTCCTGCTCTTTTAGCGAGGCCAAATGTAAGCATTAAAGCAGAGATGGTACAACAAGGAGGAAGTGAGTTCAGGGTGGTCTCGTGCATTTCATCTGGAGGGAGACCTGACGCTGACATCGCCTTGGCTTTGAACGGCGACGACAAGCTGCAGAGAGAGGACAACATAGAAACACAAGCTCAGTCGTCCTCAACAGTGTGTGAGGGCCGTAATGTCACTCGTGTGTTCGACCGCCCCAGATTTACACACCAAGTGTCACGAGTCACAACACTGCCGTCTGTTTGTGAGTATGAGCAATGTTTCACCTTTTAAAATAATTCTGCTGATGCTCATGAGGTAGACGTTACAGGAAAACAGAGATGTGCTTTATTATTCTGCAGATTTGTCTGGAGTGTATTTGTTGCACTCGGAGCTGGGACGCAATGGAGTGGAAAGACGGTGACGAGTTCACAAAGATGTGTTTGACCTGTAGAGTGAAGCATCCAAGCCTGGAGGCACCAGAAAAAAGAACAATACACATTCTTGTGCACAGTACGTTATTTCTTTCTTTGCGATATTTCTCTCTGTGACTCAAACTCACGCAGCTGTTCATCGCCTTCCTGTCCCCTTGTTGTTTTTTTCAGAAGCCCCTCTGCTGAGTGTGTCTCTGGTGAGACAGCAGGACTCTCCTCTCTGGCTGGCAGTGAGTGACTGCAGAGGGGAGGGTGTCAGGGCTGACCTCTCCTGGGTCCTTCCCGAAAATGCCAAAGGCCAAACATCCCTGCACTCAGAGTATGAGGGCCGCATTAAAGCCAGGCTGACTTACCAGTTTCCTCTGGTCCTTCATGAGGGGCAGGACCTGACCTGTGTGTATCGTTTTGATCATGGAGCCACAGAGAAAAAGACCATTCATGTCCCCAGATACCGTGAGTTTGGAAACGATACTCTTACGAGCACCTGCACACTTCAGTTGCTCCAAAAGTAGTGATTCACGCAAATGCATTCAGCTGACTGCTAAACTGACTTTTCTGCAGATATCTCCTCTGTGAGAGTCTTAAACCACACGAGTCCTCTGCAAAGCCACTACGGCGGTGAAACCATCACACACAGACCGGCTCTCCAGGAAAATCTTTGCAACCGGAGAGTGCCGCTCCGAGTCGAAGGCAACGTGCCAGAGGACAAGCTCATCTGTAAGGTGATGTGTCCTCCTTTATCTACCAGCTGATGAGGATGCAGCTGTACGCACAGTGTACGGCACTAAATGAAATGTTCGCCCACTTTATAGGAGCTGTTACACCCAGAGTTAACAATTATCAGCCTGGAGATGTAACACCATGGACATCACCCAGCATAACTTTGACATTAAAGTATGAGTTTAGAGAGATTCTATAATCCCATGAACTGTACTGTAGTTTTTTTTGGGGGATCAACTCCACATATTCTGCTACAAATACTCACTAGAAGACCAAATGTGTTTAAATCTGCAAACTAATGTGCATCTACTCCTGTTGTGTGTTTGAGTGTCTTTTGCGAAACACTACAGTGTGCAGTGGAAAGAGGAAATTACTGAGCCTTTTAGCAAACAAATTAAACTTCATATTTTGGGTGCAATTTTGAACATTTATGTCTAAAGTGTAGGAACAGATGAGGTGTAAACAGAGTAAGAAGTCAGAAACATGTGAGAGATGGACGAACACATCGTTGGTTCAAATCTTCAGACTGAGCTGTTAAAATTATGTACGTCTAACTTTAATACATTTTAAAAAGTCTGTTTTTTGCCAACAATAAACCAGTTTACTGAATATATTTTCTCCCTGAGGTTTCCTGCCCAAAGCAGCACAACCTCTAACTAAACATTATGAAAGATGCACCTTCCAGCCGCTTATTCCCTCTTTGAGAAAACTGCCTTTAAAAAGGAAAAAAATTAATCCTGATTTCATGACAATAATATTATTGCATATTTTTCAATGTTTAAGATTTTACAGCTGGAAACAAAAGTGTAAAATGAAGGTGTTTACATGTGAGACTAACCGTTTGCTCCATCAGGGTTGTCATCATTGGATTTTGAGCCATTTTATTTTATCTACACTTCGTTTATATTAAAAAAACATGAGAAACTAGACGAACAAGGAAGTGTTTCTCTGTCCCCGATGTCCCTCGATTGTTGTCTCACCTTGTTCACCGTCTTGAATCCCAGACGAAGTTCCGCACGTTCTCGAACCCGCTCGCCACTTCTGCTATTTTCAGGACACCCCTACAACAAATGTGCAAATCAGTTATCCAGCCATGTACTATACATGCACCAAAAAAACCTGCCGTGCCTGTACTAAGTCTTATATAAGACTTATATATAGGCGATGTCCACAGAGCCGGCACCAAGCGGGACCTGCACAGAGACGAGGCGCTTTATATTTTCAAACAAATTTGAACTAAACTAAAAGTAGCGGCTCACCTGTACGTGAAATCAACACAGTGCCAACGCAGATCTTTTAGGTAATAGGACCACAAGCAGTCAAAACTGTTGATCTTCTCCCAAACTGCTGAACAAAGCCGTCTCCTCACAGCAGCCAAATGAAGCATCAATTCAACACCCACAGCGCAGCAGCATCGCCTGCATCACTCTTCAGCAGAGTAATGGAGGTATTCCCTGTGTTCAGCAGATACATGATGTAGATAATGGGAGGTGTGGACCCCCAACAATAAATGTGAAGGATATTAAATTATTTCTACTGTTTTGGCGGTGTAGAGGGCGGCCTTGTTAATGTTTTGAGAAAAAGCGGAACTAAAGAGGCGTGTCTGTAACAATGCATTTTATACATTGATTATAACGTCTCACTTTTGTCTGATGTAAGAGATGATGGCGTCCGCTGGATTGGCGGGCCATCTCTGAACCTGCGCCGTGTGTCCTCTGTGGTAGATCCTGAAGGCCTGTGGGTCCTGCTTGAACATACACTTCGCCTCGCAGCTGGACGCGCCGTACAAAACCTCATTAATGTATTGGAAACGGGCCGACTCCAGCTCCATGCGGGACCTCAGGGAGGCGGAGCGGTCCTCTTTCGCCTCTTCTTCAGGGACCGCGGGCTCGTCTGTTGTCTCCGCGGGACTCTCCTGCTGGACCGGTTCCTGTCAGTGGAGCAACTTCCGGAGCTTCTCTCTTTTTTCAGAATCTGTTCTTTGCTCAGCTCAGGTTTCAGTCTTTTCATGGGCCGCTCACCTGCGATCTCCACTTCAGGTGCATCTGCTTTCTGTTTTGATCCATCGGCAGAAGATTCAGTTGCGTCTTTTTCAACTTTGCCACCGACTCGCTGCTTTTCATCTCCGAGCGTCTGTGTGTCTGTTGTCCCGGATAAGTCAGTGTCCTCTTCTGGCTTTTTCATTTCTGTGGTTTACTTTGCTTTTCCTTTTTCTTGGCTGGTGTCTGACCGTTGTTGTTGTTACATGAATCTATTTTGACTTTGTCCGTTGGCTTGTTCTGCTCTGCAGATTCTGCTTTATTGATTTCCTTCTCTGGCTTATTCTGACTATTTATTTTTACATTTCCTCTTGTTCTTCATTTTGGTTTTCCACTGTTGTCTGCTCAGTCTGTCCGTGTCTTCTGGTTTGGATTTGATCATTTGGTTATCCGTTGTTTTCGCCCATTGATGTGGTTTTTAACTTAAGGGAGAAAAACATTTGGATATTATCTCATATTTAAGTACTGTGAACATCAACATTGTTGTTTATCAATCCAATAAATACTTTTCCACACTAAAATGTTTTTAAATTGATGAAATGTAAGCCTTTAACCAGTTAATTACTCACCAAATTTGTTGTCTTTCTTCCTCTTTTTTGTTGCAAGTGTCTCCTCATTAATCAAAATTCCCAGTATCCCAAGCACCTCCTTTTTGCGACGAAACACGCGCACTACGTTGGTGCTCGGGCCCTAATAAACAACATGATTTTACTAAGCTACTATTCATTATTGTGTTGTGTTCTGAACCCGTCATTGAATTACAGATAAGAACATTTAATCACATTTTAATTTCCAGCTGCTCATATGAATTCAGTTTCAATTGTGTTTGTGTAGCAGTCAGGTACACTAGCACTATTATTAAAACAAATCACTGATATTATAAAACATGTGCTCAGGAAAGGTTGAAAAACACTGACCTAATACATCAACACCAACAGTTTAGGACTTGTAATGCATGGTTGAAAAGCTTGTGAATACACCAGGTGTAACATCAAGTTATGGGTGAGAGACCTTTGTGCAATCCCCCACTGTGATTTATATATATATATAATTTGCCATTGTTGAGCGTCTGAGCCTGCAATATAGTGGCTGGATAAGTAATTAAATACTCTTCCATGCCAGTGGGTGGCAGATAGTAGGTAGTGCAATAATGACCTTGTTAATGTAAGACAGTAGAATTAAATGATGGCGAGAGATGTTGCGGTGAAGAACAGAGATGGAGAAATGTTTAAAAAAGAAAAATGCAGACTTTTAAACCTAACCCTCGAGGCAATACAGCGAAAGTTATCTTTTGCTTGGAGTCACTTTGACTCCGTTATGTTTGGTGTGGGGGGGGGAAAGCTATCAAACAGTACCATGGTCCCATTAAAAGACAAGGACTATTTTGTTCGCCTGCGTACACAATCTGAGAAACAGACCACTTTGAATGCGAAAAACCACAAAAAAGCTAGCCTAGCCTAGCGTAATAGCTAGCTAGCTTAGTAGCTAAACAGTCACTTGAAAAAAGGTGGTGTGGGGGGGGGGGGGGGGGGGGGTTCTGTAATGTGACAGCTAGTCGTCAATGATATCATGAGGAGTGTTCCAGAAGTGACATCATCCATTTTGGAACCCTCACCAGTATAGGACTCAGCTTCACAGATCAGTGACTTTGATCAGTCACTTTGACACAGAGCCTGGACGGAGAAACACCGCAGTGGAAGTTCACACTCTACACGATTCTGCCTGCTGGTAAATCATATTTTAAATTCATACAGGACCTTTAAATATAAGTAATGGTTAGTTTTGATTGTCATCTCCTTGATTCTCCTGTGTCTCCACTCTTAGGGTGGGAAGAGTTGCAGCTCACACAGTTTAGGAGGTCCGACACCTGACGGAGCAGAAGAGGAGATCCTGGAGCCTCAGACAGAAGACAGTGAGGGGAAGGACAAATCAACCGCTCCACTGGCTACAACAAGAAGCATGAGATAAGATTTTGTGTTACCTTCCTCCTCTTTAACTTCACCTTCCTCCTACACACACACACACACACACACACACACACAATTAAAACTTTCTGTCTCATAATTATAAGTTTTTATGTCAAAATTATGACTTTCTATCTAATAATTTTGACTTTTTATCTCATAATTGACATTCATTCTCAAGGAGTAAATGAAGATAAGTTTCAGGTTCGCCTAAAAAAAAAAAGAAGCACTTTCAGGATGATTATCTCTTTTGAATGATGCAACTGCAAGGCTAAGACTCTCCCAAATCATAGCACACTATGTGAACAGTTTATCTAGTTTTAAAAACAGGCGAGTATGGAAGACTGGTTCGCCTATGACGGGTAAGATCCTCCCTGTTAAAACTGGGGACAACCTAAGACAGGCACAGCCACGAATACTTGACCTCAACGCCACTGTGAGCAGGCACAGTGTGCGAGAACGCTGAGACTTTTGTCGTTGTAAAACATGCACAAACTCACGACTTTCTGTCTCATAATTATGACTTTTTATGTGAAAATTATGACTTTTTATTTCAGAATTATGACCTTTTTTGTCAGAATTATGACTTTCTATCTCATAATTATTACTTTTATTCCATTACAACTTTCTGTCTCATAATTATTACTTTTTATGTCAAAATTATGACTTTTTATCTCATCATTTTGACTTTTTATCTTTAATTGACATTCGTTCTCAAGGAGTAAATGAAGATAAGTTTCAGGTTCGCCTGGAAAAAAAAAGCACTTTCAGGATGATTATCTCTTTTGAATGATGCAACTGCAAGACTAAGCCTCTCCCAAATCATTGCACACTATGTGAACAGTTTATCTGCAAAGTTTGACTTTCATAAAGTGAAGCAGAACAAAGTTAGAGAGGTTTTAGTACAGACATTTCATGCGAGGTCTCCAAAATGGTCATTTTGGCACAATGTGTGCCATTTGAATTTTCTCATCTACCAAACTATATATTTCACTTGTATATCACTAATGGTGTTCAATACATCCAAATACAGCAGTTTTGGCTTTGTTTTGAAGGCCAGAATCCTCTCTGCACCTTCTCTGTGTCGCACTGCCTAGTTTTTTAGTTATTTTTTTTCGATTTCAGACCCCTGTGATGACGAAGGGCTATATCTCAGCAACCCATTGGTTGATTTCAGTGATTGACACCTCTTTTGATGCGTTAGAGCCAATAGAATTGAGCTATACTCACGTGGAGAAGACTGACAGCACTGTTAGCCAGTCAAAAAGATACATTTTTAAAAAGCCATGTTAAAAAAAAAACAGGCGAGTATGGAAGACTGGTTCGCCTATGACGGGTAAGATCCTCCCTGTTAAAACTGGGGACAACCTAAGACAGGCACAGCCACGAATACTTGACCTCAACGCCACTGTGAGCAGGCACAGTGTGCGAGAACGCTGAGACTTTTGTTGTTGTAAAACATGCACAAACTCATGACTTTCTGTCTCATAATTATGACTTTTTATGTGAAAATTATGACTTTTTATGTGAAAATTATGACTTTTTATCTCAGAATTATGACTTTCTATCTCATAATTATTACTTTTATCCCATTACAACTTTCTGTCTCATAATTATGACTTTTTATGTCAAAATTATGACTTTTTATCTAATAATTTAGACTTTTTATCTCATAATTGTCATTTGTTCTCTAAGAGTAAATGAAGATAAGTTTCAGGTTCGCCTGAAAAAAAAGCACTTTCAGGATGATTATCTCTTTTGAATGATGCAACTGCAAGACTAAGCCTCTCCCAAATCATAGCACACTATGTGAACAGTTTATCTGCAAAGTTTGACTTTCATAAAGTGAAGCAGAACAAAGTTAGAGAGGTTTTAGTACAGACATTTCAGGCGAGGTCTCCAAAATGGTCATTTTGGCACAATGTGTGCCATTTTGAATTTTCTCATCTACCAAACTATATATTTCACTTGTATATCACTAATGGTGTTCAATACATCCAAATACAGCAGTTTTGGCTTTGTTTTGAAGGCCAGAATCCTCTCTGCACCTTCTCTCTGTCGCACTGCCTAGTTTTTTAGTTCGTTTTTCTCGATTTCAGACCCCTGTGATGACGCAGGGCTATATCTCAGCAACCCATTGGTCGATTTCAGTGATTGACACCTCTTTCGATGCGTTAGAGCCAATAGAATTGAGCTATACTCACGTGGAGAAGACTGACAGCACTGTTAGCCAATCAAAAAGATACATTTTTAAAAAGCCATGTTAAAAAAAAACAGGCGAGTATGGAAGACTGGTTCGCCTATGACGGGTAAGATCCCCCCTGTTAAAACTGGGGACAACCTAAGACAGGCACAGCCACGAATACTTGACCTCAACGCCACTGTGAGCAGGCACAGTGTGCGAGAACGCTGAGACTTTTGTTGTTGTAAAACATGCACAAACTCATGACTTTCTGTCTCAGAATTATGACCTTTTTGTCAGAATTATGACTTTTTATCTCATAATTATTACTTTTATCCCATTACAACTTTCTGTCTCATAATTATGACTTTTTATGTCAAAATTATGACTTTTTATCTAATAATTTTGACTTTTTATCTCATAATTGTCATTTGTTCTCTAAGAGTAAATGAAGATAAGTTTCAGGTTCGCCTGAAAAAAAAGCACTTTCAGGATGATTATCTCTTTTGAATGATGCAACTGCAAGACTAAGCCTCTCCCAAATCATAGCACACTATGTGAACAGTTTATCTGCAAAGTTTGACTTTCATAAAGTGAAGCAGAACAAAGTTAGAGAGGTTTTAGTACAGACATTTCAGGCGAGGTCTCCAAAATGGTCATTTTGGCACAATGTGTGCCATTTTGAATTTTCTCATCTACCAAACTATATATTTCACTTGTATATCACTAATGGTGTTCAATACATCCAAATACAGCAGTTTTGGCTTTGTTTTGAAGGCCAGAATCCTCTCTGCACCTTCTCTCTGTCGCACTGCCTAGTTTTTTAGTTAGTTTTTCTCGATTTCAGACCCCTGTGATGACGAAGGGCTATATCTCAGCAATCCATTGGTCGATTTCAGTGATTGACACCTCTTTCGATGCGTTAGAGCCAATAGAATTGAGCTATACTCACGTGGAGAAGACTGACAGCACTGTTAGCCAATCAAAAAGATACATTTTTAAAAAGCCATGTTAAAAAAAAACAGGCGAGTATGGAAGACTGGTTCGCCTATGACGGGTAAGATCCTCCCTGTTAAAACTGGGGACAACCTAAGACAGGCACAGCCACGAATACTTGACCTCAACGCCACTGTGAGCAGGCACAGTGTGCGAGAACGCTGAGACTTTTGTTGTTGTACAACATGCACTAACTCATGACTTTCTGTCTCATAATTATGACTTTTTATGTGAAAATTATGACTTTTTATCTCAGAATTATGTCCTTTTTTGTCAGAATTATGACTTTCTATCTCATAATTATTACTTTTATCCCATTACAACTTTCTGTCTCATAATTATGACTTTTTATGTCAAAATTATGACTTTTTATCTAATACTGTTGACTTTTTATCTCATAATTGTCATTTGTTCTCTAAGAGTAAATGAAGATAAGTTTCAGGTTCGCCTGAAAAAAAAGCACTTTCAGGATGATTATCTCTTTTGAATGATGCAACTGCAAGACTAAGCCTCTCCCAAATCATTGCACATTATGTGAACAGTTTATCTGCAAAGTTTGACTTTCATAAAGTGAAGCAGAACAAAGTTAGAGAGGTTTTAGTACAGACATTTCAGGCGAGGTCTCCAAAATGGTCATTTTGGCACAATGTGTGCCATTTGAATTTTCTCATCTACCAAACTATATATTTCACTTGTATATCACTAATGGTGTTCAATACATCCAAATACAGCAGTTTTGGCTTTGTTTTGAAGGCCAGAATCCTCTCTGCACCTTCTCTCTGTCGCACTGCCTAGTTTTTTAGTTAGTTTTTCTCGATTTCAGACCCCTGTGATGACGCAGGGCTATATCTCAGCAACCCATTGGTCGATTTCAGTGATTGACACCTCTTTCGATGCGTTAGAGCCAATAGAATTGAGCTATACTCACGTGGAGAAGACTGACAGCACTGTTAGCCAATCAAAAAGATACATTTTTAAAAAGCCATGTTAAAAAAAAACAGGCGAGTATGGAAGACTGGTTCGCCTATGACGGGTAAGATCCTCCCTGTTAAAACTGGGGACAACCTAAGACAGGCACAGCCACGAATACTTGACCTCAACGCCACTGTGAGCAGGCACAGTGTGCGAGAACGCTGAGACTTTTGTTGTTGTACAACATGCACTAACTCATGACTTTCTGTCTCATAATTATGACTTTTTATCTCATAATTATGACTTTTTATGTGAAATTTATGACTTTTTATCTCAGAATTATGACTTTCTATCTCATAATTATTACTTTTATCCCATTACAACTTTCTGTCTCATAATTATGACTTTTTATGTCAAAATTATGACTTTTTATCTAATAATTTTGACTTTTTATCTCATAATTGGCATTTGTTCTCTAAGAGTAAATGAAGATAAGTTTCAGGTTTGCCTGAAAAAAAAGCACTTTCAGGATGATTATCTCTTTTGAATGATGCAACTGCAAGGCTAAGCCTCTCCCAAATCATAGCACACTATGTGAACAGTTTATCTGCAAAGTTTGACTTTCATAAAGTGAAGCAGAACAAAGTTAGAGAGGTTTTAGTACAGACATTTCAGGCGAGGTCTCCAAAATGGTCATTTTGGCACAATGGCACATTTTTAAAAAGCCATGTTAAAAAAAAACAGGCGAGTATGGAAGACTGGTTCGCCTATGACGGGTAAGATCCTCCCTGTTAAAACTGGGGACAACCTAAGACAGGCACAGCCACGAATACTTGACCTCAACGCCACTGTGAGCAGGCACAGTGTGCGAGAACGCTGAGACTTTTGTTGTTGTACAACATGCACTAACTCAGGAGATGGTTTGAAATGAATTAAGGAAAAAGATTCAAAGATTCATACTGACTCGAGTGTCTGCAGCGTCCGCAGCCGGCTCTTCTTTCCAACCAGTTTGGGCTGATCTGGGGATAAATTCAGATAATGTGTGAGTGCGCTTCTTTTTTTTTTATTCAATTATTTATCTATTTCAATCCAATTCAACATCAGCAAATGTTTCCCTGCTTGACTGTCTCCCAGAACAGGAAACATTAAAAACTAAAACAAAACAACCTACAAAGAACCAGCTGTTACATTTCCTGACTGTCATCTGTCCTTTTTAAAGGTTTCACCATCTTCACAACCGTAGTTCTTAGATAGAGCCGACATTCTCTGCTTTTATTCTGGATTTGTAGAGTTCAAAATGTAATTAGGCTATTTGTATCACTAATAATTTGTATCATAAGCAATCTGAACCTGAATGAATGAATACATGTTTATAAAGTCTTGTTTCACATTTATACTCTTTATTGTACTATATGCATACTTAAACATGCTTAGATCTGTTACTGACAGGTTTGTTGACATGTTTACACCTGCAGGGACTTTGTATTAGTAATTTAGTGCATAACGGTCATAATATAGTAATATATAGTGTATATATATTATATACATATGTAACGGCTGTTCCACAAACACATTGATGTACTGCTTGTTTGTTTCATGTTGTGATAAACTGCTGCTGCTTTCTCTCTTACTTGTGAGGGTTTTATTGTGAAAACAGATTCATGAAAAACATGCAGACCTTGTAACATGTCCTGTGATGTGAAGGGATCATTTGTATTCTACTTATCGACACCTTCATCTCTCAGCTTCTAGTAAAATAAATGTCTTTAAAAACACAAATATATAGTTTAATTCTTTTAAAAAAGGCTCAGTAGTTGCTTAAAAAAGCTGGTGGATTTAGTTTTAACAGCTCTAGTGCATCTGTTAAGGTGGGACGAATTACACTTTGATCATTCTTATTAGTACACGGAGGCACATTATTTTACACCGTAGCTCCGCCCATTTTTAACCTGAGCTGAGGTCTAATCAGTACAACTGTGTGGAAAGCAAGAGAACATAAAACACGTGACAAGATTTTAAAGGAATCGGAGTATTTATAAAATCAAATGACTTTGATATATCTACATATAATCTGCTCTTTTTTGGACAAAACGTGCCTGGTCGTTTCTGAGGGCACTTTCATCATGTTATGAAAAGCTGATAAAAAAACAATTGTTAACGTTTGTCGATCTCTACTGGTGATTATTTAGAATTGCAGCAATTGCAATAAGGGTAAAATGTATTTGTGTCCCTATGGTCCCCTGTAATTTGAACTTTACCCAAAATGTGCAATTTAACTTGGTGTACCTCATGTCAAACATGACCTTTTGAGTTCATTATCCACAAGCCTAAGTTTTATTTCGACGGCAAGTCCTTTTTAAAAAAGATTCATAGTGTAGCAGCAAGTGAGTGCAGGTGCACTATAAACATATATCCCTTAATGTGAAAGGCTTGTGACTTCCCTGTTTAATTGAATTGACAAGTATGGCCGATTGTTGTATCTAGGCCTCTGTAATTACCCTAATGTATTCAAAATAATTGAAGAGAAAAAAATTTATATCATCAAAGCACCTTGAACTTGGACTTGAATTTGAAACAAATATGGGCAACAGGAGGACAACATTCTCCAACAGGCATGTTGACTCTTCATACTTCCGCTTTTATTTGGTTACACAAACAATCATAACGTCATCAAAGCCTTTACCTGGGAAGAAAAAAAACTGGATCACGCCGCGTACATACTTCAACATGTATTTGAAGCATGCACGCGGCATGATCCATTTTTTTTTTACCCAGGCAAAGTTACCTAGGGCAGGGGTTCTTAACCTTTTTCACCTCGGGGCCCAACTTTTCAAGTACAAAGTGACCCGGGGCCCATTCAAATATTAACACTGTATTGGTTTAACTAATTGATCGCACTCTAGGTTTGATTTGTATTCAATAACAAAATCAAATTCACTTACAAGCAAAAACCTTGTCAAATACAGTAAATGACATGATACAATGTGATCATCACATTTATTTATCATGTGTATGTAAACCTGCATACAAATACAACAAGACGCCCAACAGGCTAACAATTCATGGAACAAATCAAGGTAATACAAGAACAATATTAAAGGCTCAAGTCAGGCTTATTAACTCAAAAATAACTAATAATTTGATTTTACTACAGAAAAAAGGAGGGACTCAAAAAAACAGAGAAAAAAATGGAAATGTGATCAATAAATATGTGATAATAAAATATATACATTAAAAATAATACATTTCAAATTAAATAAACTGTAAATAGAATTTAAATAAAGTGCAAATGAAAATATAGCCTTATAATCTGCGAATTATATGCTTCAGCAGTCTTAATTTTGGCATGGCAGAACCAGAAGTTGTTCTTCATATCTGTGACAAATGAACAATAACAACAGTCACAACAGTCCACACACTGGGCTCTCGGCTCTGCCTCGTTACCTCCGTTCACAAAGCCTTACTTAATAAAGTCAGGATCGTAAATTTAGACTTTTCGGAGGGTTTGGCACCACTTTCGTCTTCATTTTTTTGTTTCTAATTAGTGCTGGGCAACGATTAACATTTTTAATCACAATTAATCGCATGATTTTCTGCGATTAAACGCATTGTTCAATAATGAATTCAAAAGTAGTGTATTGTGCACTTTTATTTTAAAAGTACTGCTATATGAACAAAAGTGCAACAACATTTGGTTTGCAAACACTTTAAACAAATCAGGTTCTTTTTAACAGCAGCATTCTTTACACAGTAGCAGTTAAAATACAGTTCTAATGATTCTGATCATAGATATTCAGCCGGTGTTCACAACTTTATTTTCATGTGTGTAATAGATGCAATTTGAAATATATACCTTGAAAACTGCAAACCAATCTGTCATGTTTGTTAAATTCTCAGTAGGATAACTAAATGATATACTTATACATATTCCAAACAAAACAACTTTAAAAAAATCAAAAAATAATAATTTAAATGAATCATTTCTTTTTTTGGTCAGAAACATATGCAACGCTGAGTACCTTGTACTATGTGTGGTATTTCTTATAAATGTACGTTGGTACATAGAGGGTGATAAAAGGCTGTACCTGGAGGGACTTAGGACCCAGGGGAATGTAGGTGAAGCATGGAACGTGGAGGGAGTCTGTACCGGGGCAGTAACGTGCATGTGAAATTACTTAATCCGATAACGCGTTAACTTGCCCAGCACTATTTTAAATACTTCTCCATAACTTTCGCTACAGGATGGCGGCTAGCTGAGTGTCTTGTTCTGCTTATTGGAACTTGTTAAACAACTGACTGACGCATTACCGCCACCAAGTGGTGGGAAGCTATATTGTAACTGAGCATCTCATGGATAACAGTAATATCTCTGGTGTCTTCAATTGATAACCTATGCGGTCCCGCGGCCCACAGGTGCAAAACTGAAAGTTTTCTGCGGCCCTCTAGGTGGCAATCGCGGCCCAATCGTTAAGAATCACTGCATAGTAACTATAGCCACACCAAAATCTCACCTGCACCCGAGTTTGGGAATTAGTCAATTGATGGATTAAAGACCTTAAAACAGTTTTGAACTGAATTATTTGGTAGATAAGTTAATACAAATAAGTTATGTTTGGGTGGCACGTTTCACTGCTCTGATTGGAAGATTACCCAATTGCATTTTATACTATGACTTTTTACTATAACGTTTTTATGTTATTCTATACTGTGACTGTTGTCTTCAAGGTACTATCCCATGATTTTTGTGATGTAATAATATAACTTTATTTGACATGCTGTCCTAGGACTTATGACTGAATTTTAATTTAATACCCCTGATCTAGGGAGTTAGTGCATCATTTTTCAAAGTGGGCCCTGACAACTGATTTGACATGGTGTGCTCCAACTCCATACCAATCGTACTAATCTTCATAACATACAGTTTATGCAGGCATGTCACAGAAAATGATACAATGCTTGCACAAATGCAATAAAACCCTCAAGGACACATATCCCCCCCATCGGGAAACGTGTCGGAAACACATTTTAGTGGCTGAGTAACATCATGCAACTGGTCGGTGCATTTACTGCACCTGTAGAAAAGCTGCGTGCCATCTAAATTGAATAATTATGAATTATCGATATCAGTTTTAGGTTTGCCTATTAGTCACCCCTGGTCAGAGCCTACTCTTCTTCCCCTCAAAGAAATAAGGAAACCAAAATATAAGTAAAAAGTTTTATTGAAAGCAGACAAAGTAGGGACAAGCGGAAAGAACTTAAGATGCAAAATCGACTCTTCCGCACACCTAGACCCTACTTTTTAAATGGACCCGTCAAAGGCTCCAGCTCTCTGGAGTCGGCCAGAGAGAGGTTGCCCCCGAGGGCGTCGGCCAGAGAGAGGTTGCCCCCGAGGGCGTCGGCCAGAGAGGGGTTGCCCCCGAGGGCGTCGGCCAGAGAGGGGTTGCCCCCGAGGGCGTCGGCCAGAGAGGGGTTGCCCCCGAGGGCGTCGGCCAGAGAGGGGTTGCCCCCGAGGGCGTCGGCCAGAGAAGGGTTGCCCCCGAGGGCGTCGGCCAGAGAGACGTTGCCCCCGAGGGCGTCGGCCAGAGAGACGTTGCCCCCGAGGGCGTCGGCCAGAGAGACGTTGCCCCCGAGGGCGTCGGCCAGAGAGACGTTGCCCCCGAGGGCGTCGGCCAGAGAGACGTTGCCCCCGAGGGCGTCGGCCAGAGAGAGGTTGACCCCGAGGGCGTCGGCCAGAGAGAGGCTGACCCCGAGGGCGTCGGCCAGAGAGAGGTTGCCCCCGAGGCCGTCGGCCAGAGAGAGGTTGCCCCCGAGGCCGTCGGCCAGAGAGAGGTTGCCCCCGAGGCCGTCGGCCAGAGAGAGGTTGCCCCCGAGGCCGTCGGCCAGAGAGAGGTTGCCCCCGAGGCCGTCGGCCAGAGAGAGGTTGCCCCCGAGGCCGTCGGCCAGAGAGAGGTTGCCCCCGAGGCCGTCGGCCAGAGAGAGGTTGCCCCCGAGGCCGTCGGCCAGAGAGAGGTTGCCGCTTTCAACAACTTCCAGGTGGACAGCTGAGGTCTCAACATTCACTTCATTGGTTTCCAGTTGCACTGAAATAAAGACACTAGATTAATAAACAATTACAATCTAAAAGAATCCAATTCATCTTCAACTCCTCTAGACTTTTAAAGTGGTGTGAGAATTCTGTATTCATAGACTTAAAGGAAATGCTCGCTCCTAATCTTTGGCCCCCAAGATCTAAAATAAGCATTTTACTACAACACAACAGTGTCGAACTCGTATGTGTCCGATGATAAATACACAGCAACTGTACATCTCAAATCTTATGGTCAATGTAACATTTTGTTGGAATCCAAACACCAAAAGCATTAATAAAAACTTAACTAACCACATTATGACACCAAGAACCTGAGCCGTACACAAACTTGTATTTTCCCCAATAGGGTTAAGCAGAACCAGCTCACCTCTTTTATGCTCTCGCAGAGACAAGGACTCATGTGAATGTTGAAGTGTAAGGGTCTTCTTTATGGAGACATCGTTGGGAGGCAGATCTATAGTACAAAAGAAAATTTAGTGGTAGAAGCTTCAAAAAAAAAAAAAAAAACTCAAATAAAAAAATAAATAAATAAAATTAAATTAAATTAAAAAAAAAAAAAAAAATCTCAAAAAAAAAAAAAAAAAAAAATCACAACTATTCTTACCTCTCATTCTCCTCTGTAGCCCATTGCTGCTGCTGCTTTCAGCCAAGCCACCAACAGGCAAACAAGAGCCTATGGACACAGTAGTTGCCGTTAATCAAATGGTTTTGCTGTTTGATGGCACATAAGACAAACTTGTCACTGCTAAATAGCATTTCAGGAATTAAGTAATTAACATCACTAACTTCTGCGATACTCAACTACCAATTTCTTGAATACAAACTTCAAACAGAATATAAATACCTTTGGTAAGCCAGACAGTCAGCACACAAACAACCAAGGCCCCAAAAGCTCCCATAGCTTCAGTCACCAACAGAACATGTTGTCTGTTCCACATGGCAGGTTAAATAACCCCATTGTGCCACCTGCACAGCTGTTGCTGATCAGCTCTAATTGGCTCTCTCTCTTCAGAGAGTCAGTGCTAGTTGAGATTCAGCCCTTTCCTGTGAAACATGTCATACAATCTATCAGATCAAAACTCTGAGAATGTTGTATTCATGAATTGTATGACTGGTTTTTGATGTATGTTAAGGAGCAATCATCATTTTCAATACAATATCACATGAGGTCGAAAAAAGCAAAAGTATAATGTTGAAAAAAATCATAAAAATGGCACAGTATAGTGTGTCCACTCCCAATCTGTGTTTTCAAATAACACAGATTGTATTTTTTCAAAAAAATAATAACCACAGATAAAGTCCCTGCACACAAATTTATCTTATTTTAAGATGACAAGAATATAATATTGTGGCTTTTTTGATTGACATCACTTCACACCTGAATGAACTGAATTTCAAGCTGCAGGACAATTCAGTTCAGTTCATTTTTCTAAAATGAAGTACTTTATTTTAAGATGCACTTTTCTTTTTAACTTTCTGTAATGTATTTTATGTTTTTAATCCAGTCCTTATTTTACTTGAAATGGTTATGGTAACTGATTAAAATGTATACAACAACCAAAAATGATGTATAATCCAGGAAGAATTGCTGTTGATTTGGTATATTAAGATGCAAGTTAGCAAATGGACTTGTACTTGTACAGCGCTTTACTACTAACACTACATGTCATCATTCACCCATTCATACACTGATGTCAGGGGCTACCATGCAAGGTGCCACCTGGACTCTAACTAATCACTCATACCCATTCAGCAATTTGGGGTTCAGTGTCTTGCCTAAGCACACGCCGATCCTCTGATTTAAGGGGGGGGGGCTCTGCAGACGTTACCTTCTTAGCCCTTGCAACAACCACTTCACGAGAGGGTGGCCAAAGACCGGTCTAATCGCTTAAACCTTTGTGGCCACTGCATACACTCAAACAGTGGCATGATATAACCCTCCATCTACCAAAAACTGTTATAAGGAGAGAATAGACCCAACTGCACAGGATTTTAGCCTCCTTTCCTTGCTCCAGCGTTGGGACCATGACCACTTTGCCTTTTAACAGGCAATGGTGGTTCTTGCTCTTGAGGGTCTGCATAACCTGTACAGCAACTCCAGCCTTACAGCCTTTTCAGCAGTGGCTGCTATGGTGGTAGATGAAAGTCTACCAAATCATCAGTGGACTTTTAGATGAAAAAGTGAACTGGTCACCAAAGTTATTACAGTTCACCCCGAGGGGAACATGAGTGACTGTAACAAATTTCATGGCAAACGATCCACTTTCACTTTAAACCAAAAAAAGTCAATTTCACAATTTTGCTAGAGGAAATGTTGGGTTCATCAAATTCATTAAGATTCCCGCCTTCTGGAAACCAGGAGCTTCTGTACAAAATGTCATGGCAACCCAGCCAATAAATGTTGAGATTATTCAGTCTGGTCCAAAATGATGGACCGACACACCAACATTGCCATTCCTAGAAGCACTAGATTTGTCAGAAAGACCACCAACCATCAATGACTGATGTGTTTATGATATGACCACCACCTGTGGATCGTCTGTATAATCCCACAGTGGTTGGCTGCCTGCAGACATAACACATTATTATGGCGTTTTATCTACAGTCTGGCAGTCTCTCACATCTCAAACCCAGATAACTGCAAGGGCAGACGTCCTGCTATATTATAGCAGGAGATGTGATAGAGATGAAGAAGAGGGAAGTTTGAGAGAAACCTCCTCTTGTGTCTCCTGTGACTGTACTTGGTTATCAGTTATCTCCATGTTGACAACGCGCTTCCAGAGAAATGTATGGTTGCAGAAAAAAAAAAGAAGAAAATATGTACGGTATATTGATTATGGGCAGCACAGAGAACGTTTTTCTTCTGTAAGGAGTCACCTATTCATCACTAAGTATTTTTGTGCAGCATAAGGCAAATCTTGCATGTTTAAAAAGAGCAATAGCCACTTGTGAGGCTGTAATGTAGAAACAATATTGATCTTCATCTTATGCACAATGACACACCAGGTCATGATATGAATCTGCATCATTTAACTTTCCATGCATTATCTTCCATTTTACTATTTAATGTGAAAAATAAATGCCTGTGAAGCATCTTTAATAAAAAATTAAAACAAACAGACCATGAAAATTTCATTTTTGGAACTCTGCTGCCAGCTAGTGGACTGATGAGGCAAAAACTCCTAAAGTGCATCATACAAATGCCAACAGAATCAGAATCAGAATCAGAATCAGCTTTATTGACCATGTATGCGTGTGCATACATGGAATTTGACTCTGGTTACACATTGCTTCCCATCGTACATACATACATAGAATATATAATAAACAAGAGAAAATATAAAAACGAGGACATTAAAGACAACAAAGTAGAACAGAGAAACTAAGCATAAACATTTAACATTTAAGTACTATGTACAATATTAATATATATCGAAGAATATATATGAGCATAAAGAACATAATGAACAACAACAATGGATTCTGGAAATTAGTGCAGGAAGGTGATAATAGTGCACATAGTGCAAATGAAGATGCAATATGTCTGATTAATTGTTAATTGTTCATCAGAGTGACGGCCAGTGGAAAGAAGCTGTTCCTGTGTCTGGTGGTTTTGGCGTACAGAGCTCTGTAGCGCCTACCAGAGGGGAGGAGTTGGAACAGCTTGTGTCCAGGGTGTGATGGGTCTGCAGTAATCTTTCCAGCCCGTTTCCTGACTCTGGAGGTGTACAAGTCCTGGATGGAGGGCAGGCTGGAACCAATAATTCTCTCTGCAGACTTGACAATCCGTTGTAGTCTGTTCCTGTCCTGCTTGGTGACCGATCCAAACCACACAGTGATAGAGGAGAGAACAGACAGGATGATGGTGGAGTAGAACAGAATCAGCAGCTCCTGAGGCAGGCTGAACAGTGGGGAGAGTAGAACCGTAGCTACACCATGCAAAACATTTTTTTTGTTTTGTTTTTGTTTGTTGTTGTAGACGGGAAGTTGACATTGGGGAAATTGAAATGTCTAATTGTAGATTGTTATCCATTTTACAAAATTCTCCAATTCAACCCCCATTGAGACCCATTAAAGGGCTACTTTTTCTTTATTTAGTTTTGCACTCATTGGGTGATGGGTGATGAGTGAGATCAAAAGATAAATTGCCTAAATTAAAGCAGCAGATATCCTGACTTCCTGTGGTTAAAGGGCTATGTCCTTTCAAAAAAAAAAAAAGAAACCCACAAAAAACATGATTCTTTATCTTAGATTACTAAGTGTTCAGCTAATTAGCAACAAACATGCTACAAAACTAAATTCAAACATAGATATGAAAACAACTTAAAACCCTTTTTGAGATCCCTTACTTAAAGTTACTATAAGAAACTTTTTACTGGCTATGAAGCAGTCTTGATTTAACCCTCTGAACCCCAAAACCCACCGGCGGGATGGTAAAGCATGTTTTCTTTAAACATTCACCAAGCTTAAAATTGTGATATTTCATCAAAAACATTTTACTCTACATGTCTCATTTAAAATCTCGTCCAAAATAAACCGTTTAAAGTAACCAGATCCTGTAAAAAACGTTTAATTCTTCACTCCTCACGTGACAAAAATGTTGCGAATCTTCAACTGAACTGCAGGCAGCTGAACACAGCCTCCTTTTTTCCAACATCGGTAACACTTGTGGCAACTTGGAAACAAATTGTATGTATAGATTCCGATGTTTTCCAATTTCTGTAAAATAAATGATCAAAGAAATTCAACTTGTGTTGTTTTTTTAATGATTTATGGCATTGTAATTTTGTTATACTGTACTACACAAAATACATTTTTATATGACATACTTCTAGCCATGGTTGTCCTTAGAGGTGCTGGACTTATTGCAGTGAACATCAAGACCACAGAGAGCAAAATGTGACAGGAGTGAAACACGCCCCGAAACTGCTTGGGGTTCAGAGTGTGCCAACGCCTCAATATGACCCACATAAGGAAACGAGACCATCAGCGGGTATATTGGCTATTTCTATATGGCAATTTTTTATGTCTGTCATTGGGTCAGATTCCCAAAATCAGACAAAAAATTTACAGGATGCAGGTTGACCAGAAAGTGCCTTAGCTCAGACTCCAGCTTCTGCTAGAGGTCCAGGCCGTATTGTTGGGCCCACACTAAAATGAGAGGTTTTCTAGGGGACTCTGGTGCTTGGAAACACTATCCCCTTTTGTCCACAGGGACCAACAAAATCAACGCAAAATGAGTTCTTCATAGCTTCAACTTAAAAACTAATTTCTTTTGGATTCTTCTCAGTGAAGAGATTTATTTTAACAAGACAGGCAAGATCTCTTCTCACTAGCATGCAAGTTCATTTGAATATATTGATTGTGAGGCAGAGCTCATTTATCTTCTCATCTGACTCTCGCCCACCTCTCCACCTCTCTCTGCCAGTCAGTTAGTCAGTGTTGCAGACAGCACACACAGCCTCAGCGGTGAGATGCAGATTGATAAGGGGGTTCGGGCAACATAAGTGGGTGTAACTGGTAGGATCTGATTTCGATGCCAAACACACCACTCAGGGCTGTAGCAGACACGCTCCATTTCTGCTGCAGTTTCAGTCAAGCAAGAAGAATTTTTTGCTTCATGTGAAGCAATTATATGTCTGTATTTCATATTCCCACTGTAGAAGAAAAGGGGAGATGTCCCAGAGGTGGCTGCATAATGCAAAACATACTTTTTTTTTTACAAATTTACATATACCGTTTATAACAGTGATTGTAAAGTGACACAGACGGAAATGTCTATAGTTTCCAGGATAACTTTATTCTTTGAAACTACAGCATTGAATTAAAAATACATGTACACACACACGCGCGCGCACACACACACACACACACCTACCTACACACACCGACATACACACAGTGACAAGATTGGGCGGTAATGATATTCATTACCTCTCTACCTAAGGATGACAGCGGTGTTTACTGTTGCCCACATTCAACAGACATTTTCTAAAGGGTCCTCGGTCTCAGGACTACAGATGAGCAGTTGTCATTGTCATGCAGAGCCCTATTGTGCAAAAGAAACTCTTTTGTAGCCTATAACATTCAGAGAAACCGTCACGATGATTATGGCAAACAGTACCTATGGTCATGCGGCAGACTGTGCATGCATAGAGGTAAGAGCACACAGCGTTCCACAAAGAGAAACTCAACGTATTAGAACAAACTTCAAGAAGACTAACTAATAGTAATTCACTATAAAATTTTAAATATCTCTTTTGTTCTCAAAACTGCCAAATGCCAAAGACCCACAAATTGTTTAGAAGAGGGTAACCAGATATAGATTCATATATTTATACTGATAGCTCATGTATGAAATAATGGCAGGCTTATCAACTTTTTTCAAACACATATTTAAGACCCCTGGGAGCCAAATGCATTGATTTGAGAACCAATCAATATACAACATGACCTTGTACTGTCTAACTGCTATGTCACAGCTAAAAGTTATTGCTGGCGAGGTAGAGAATGAGAATTAGATGAGAAGGTTGATACCACTCTCATGTCCTGTAAGCTAAATGTCCTGTTCCCCCATTCAGTTTTTATGCTAAGCTACAATAGGATAATTCCTTTTTTTTTTTTATTTATGCTTTAAGGGAAAATACGTATTATTGGCGAGAGAACAAGATAACAGTAGGTGGCTATGTGCCTTTTTGACCTAAATAGCTAGCCACCTATGGTGATTTAAAACACTATAAAAATCTTAATTTGAATACATAAAACAGCTGGGAGACTGAGTTCTGGCAACAAAAAGAAGTGTAAAGGTTAAGCAAGGGTCTAGGTGCTAGTGGTCACACCTGGTGGATGTGTAGCACATTAGGCCTTTACATTAGGCTATTAGGCAGACAGACTAACCTACGGCATCCAGGTAAAGAGAACAGCTAGCTAGTTATGTGGCATTTGACTTGACTAGCCACCAATGCTAATAAATAACTAGAGCAAATTCAATGTAACTCAAATACATTTTTACACAGTACAGTTGGGATACAGACCAAAAATGTGTAGAGATAAAAGAAACAAGGCCCTGGTGATATTGTGAGTATTTCCCCCCCAATCATCAACATTTGTTTTTATTGTACACTAGACTGGTGGATGTATGTTACCCACTGGAGCAAACTGCAAACATGCTAATCTATGCCATTCGAGGCTTCTGCTTACAGCTTTTATTGCTGTTGAAGCAAAAGTCCCGGAGAAATGTAGCATGCAGGAGTCCTGCCAAAGGGAGGATTGGAGAGGTTAGAGGTTATCTACTGAATACACGAGATGGATACTCAGAAGCCCTTGCCGGACCGTTTGATGACTACACCGCAGCAGGCTGGGCTTAGGGGTCAAAGCGCTGTAAATCTAGCTAACAGAGCATGGGTCGTCCTTGCAGGGCTTGAAATCCCCTTGCAGCAACAGGATCATAACTGCCTTGCTCAGGTAGCTGGAGGTGCCTCCCTTTCCCACCGCTGGCGTGTTGTAAAATGCCTCCATGTCATTCTGCAGGGGCACAGATGAAAAGTGCTTTCAAAAATGTATAAAAGTACTTATAAAAGTTATGTTTTTAATGATATGCTATAAGTAAAAAAACAACAACTTTCTGGCAGGATTATATCTCACAAATTAAAAAAACAAAACAATGTCAGTATGTTTCTATTTGGCTTTTGAACACCTTTTAATTAAGCCACCACTTTTGTTAAATTAACAGTGTGTGGCTGGAACAGAAGCTCAAAGTTTGGGAGCACATTGATCTGGAAAGGTGATGATATAATGTTGTGGTTGACAGTCAGGTCGCATTCAAGTGAGAAGATGTTGTATCAGTTACAGCCTAGAAGGAAGCCACTCTACCTGTTTCTCTACGACTTCGGAGTGTCCGCGATCCTTCTGGAAATCGTTAAAGGCTTCCTTCACCAAACCGTCCAGATCCACCTTGTCGCCGAACTCCAGCTCCGGGTTTCTCTCCAGCACTATGGACACCACCATCAGCAACTACTCACACAGTGGAGACAGGACACGTCAGAAACTAAGACCAGACTATTCTCTTTGTTTAAAGGTCTAAACCTCAGTGGTAATCACAAAGAATTTACCTCTACTATGATTTGTCTGTACTCAGGCAGGATGATGTTCTTCAGCGTGTCCTCCACCAGCAGGGAGAAGTTCATCTCATACATGGTCATGTCAGACAGTGTCGGTTGCTGCAAAGAGACAGTTTGAATGCTGTAATTGAGTGTCTTTATGAGCCGTAAAACATCATCACAGGGCTGTTTAAATTAAACTCTTTTTTTTTTGGGTCCTGATTAAAGTGTCACACTGAATCATCTGATTCCATCACTGCGAGCACGAGAGAGGCAAAGGCTTGTGGGATCTCCTGTGCACTAATAACCCGAGTATCTGCAGTATGTGTTAATGACAAGTCCTCACTTGTTCCGTTAGCTGAGCGATCTCTCTTTCCAGGCAGATTATGAGAGATGAAGAGAAAGTTGTGAAAACGTAAAGTGGAATTGGATATGGTCCTCAAATATATAAAGCGATATAGAACTGGATGTTTTGTCAGATTATTTTAAAAACAAAATGAATGTAGAAATCAAGAGTCTTTATAAGTCAATATACAATGTAGTTTGAACAGGATTTTTTTGGGGGAAAAGCTAATGTAAAGTGCATGGCTGAAAATCCTAATAAGCATACAAGAAAAGTTTCTTGAGTTGATGCACCAGATAAAAAACAAACTCACGGTCGGGGTGACTTCGTCTATTTCTTATATACAGTCAATGGTTGTGGTTTGTTAACATAACAGTCAAGTTGGCCCCTCCTCCCTGGCACAATGACAACAGGAGCCTATGCTCCCCTGACCATGGTTTGGGTTAGGCTGCTCGCCAGCAGGTGAAAGCCGACCCCAGATTCACTCTCGTTTTGAAACAAATTTTGCCCACTTGGTGTTTCGCACCAATATATTTGCAATATTTTGGCATCGTGCCTGCTATTTTTGTAGATTTGGATGCATGCTTATCACCTGGCACCGGGTCGCTATGTTCTTAAAGAGGTTGATGCCCAGAAACGTCCCAAACACAGCAAAATAAGAAAATACAAAGGCAGAGGGCTGAAGGCACAGATAATGCCACAAACTTCTAATGGGTCATAAGTGATGATTGAGAGGGATTATTTTTGTAAAGTCTATATAGAAAAATCGACTCTTTCTGCCTTTAAGTAAACCTACGGACAAATAGATGTAGCAATGAACAGCCGGCCAAAAAGCATTCACTGCAAACATGACTTGTCATAGTAGGAAAAGCTCAGATGTTAATATCCGCTCCATATTTGTCACCAGTACTTGAACCAACCAATATATGTGAGCAACACTGTTTTGAGAAACAGAACTTGTTAGGTGTTCTTTAAAAAGACCTCAAAACATAGAGATCGATGACTGTAAGGCATACACATGTCTGTTAAAGAATGCATTACAATACATCACACAGCATCAGTCACAGTGTTTATTCTGCAGCAGTGTCAGGGGAGGCAGGTACCTGTGGGAGGTGAGTCCCAGCCACCATAAAACCGTTGGGGGTCCTCTCCAGGATCTGCCACACACGATCATAAAAGCCCAGAGGGGTCCTGTTCAGAGAGCCATCGATCTGACGCTTGTTCAGCCAAGACCTGAGGCCAAAGCAAGGGTGAAACTGTTGAACCGGGTTACAGAGACTGGGGATGTATGATGTTAAAAGCCGTTGTTCCAGAGGAAATGTGTATTAGATTAGATTGGAAAAGATAAAAATGTAATAATTCCCATTTTGAAATTGGGTTGCGATAGCAGCAGATAGTAAGATATGGATGTAGACGAGACGGAAGATAAAATAATTAAACCTAAAAAGATTAAACAAGTGAATGCATTAAGATAACGGCATTGCGTCTTCAAAGGCGCTTTTGGGAGTAGAAAGGGATGAGAAAGCGCGGGCTGTGTTCTCGACAGCGTGACTTTGTAGAGTACCTGCCGGTGTGTTGTGGCTGCAGGACGTCCAGCAGGAGCTGCTTGATGTCGCTGGGGGAGAGCTGGTAGATGTCCTGAGCTGGCATGTCTCCCGCCCTGATCTTCAGCTCGTGTTTCATGGCCTGGACAATCCATCTGGAAATCCACAGTACGCACACACACATATGCTGTTGACCACCACAGAATTTATCCCTATATACAGTTCAGAGGGGGGTGGTCACTTTGTCTGAACACGTTCAAAATAGTGTCCTTTCTTCAGTAATGCTTCACCGTGTCAAGTTTCTTAATAAATGTCATACCTTTTCTATATAGTCAAAGAAAAAGTTAAAGACAGACAGATGAAAACAGCTAGTTGGTCTGACAAGGCTGCTGGAACAGAATTTCCAATTGGGTTTTTGATTTTTCAGACAGTATTTTTGGACCAAACATATCGGGAGAGATTTGTTCAAAATTCAGGGACTTTTATCCATTTAGTGCAAATCGAGCCTTTAAAGTGAGTCTCAGTCCACTTCTAAGAGAACTGCTGCGAGGTTCCTTTGAAGCATAAAAACCCCTGTATCGACACAGATATTTGAAAGCAAGGCCTTCCTGATGTTTTGATCGTCTAACTTAAGAATATAATATAATGAAGTGAGGGAAAACTTCAGCCTCAACCGATGCTAATATTCATTGAATTCTTCATGTTCTGCTGAGTGGTCTGAAAGCCAGCGTAGGAGAATTACAGTAAAGAGTCCATACTGTGTGATTAAATATGCACTGATCCAACCATCCTGAACCTGAATTTGTCGTACCCGACTCTGATCTTGAGCATGCCGCTGAACAGCTCTGGGTTGTTGGAGATGATCCATCCGATATGAATGACCAGCTCCTGCTGAAGCACGGCCTCGCGCTCCCCACCTTGAGGGGCGCACCTGCTGTAGATGATGCCCTGGATCACCCCTGGCGACAGCGGGTTGGAGATCACCTCTTCTTCTTGCCCGAATAGGCCGAGGGTCACCTAGCAATCACAGGCAATGACACGCACGCACACACACACGCACGCACAACCAGGGAAAAAGAGCGTACACCCAAACCACATACAGTTAGAACGTTCTCTGCACTGCAGAATAACTGTTGTGTGCGATATATCTAAGCTTTTGTGAGCATGTGTACCATATGCTTGTGCACGTGTGTGAAAGTGTGTTCACGCGTAGAACGGCATGTGCTCACACAGTACTTGCACACAGAGTACATCCTCCAAGGTGCAATTCCTACAAGTATCTTTGTTTCATATCTCTAAAATTGGCCTTTTCTCCCAGAGCCACATAAAAAGGAGTGGGGGGAAAAAAAACTACAAATCACAAGATGACTCTTTTGTATTTTGTTTCATCTGAAAGGCATTTCATGAAAATTACACCTAAGCAATCTTCCAGATGGGAGGAAACACTTTTATCCTTGCCTTCAGCTGATGAAACCCAGCACTTTGAAGCTGTATCATTCATCTTTACATCTGAACTGATTGTAACTGAGCAAAGAACGGCCTGGAGCTGGAAATGAAGTCTGGTAAGGACCATGGGGAAATACATTGTTGAGTTTGACTATTGACAAGAAATGTTAACAAAACCAGTCAGAATAGAGCTAAATGGGGTGCTGCCTCTTACTGCTTCCAACTGAGCTGTTATTGTAAGCAGAGGAACACAGCCGTCTCAAATCTTAAATCAGCTTTTCCAATCATGTTGAGAGGAGCGATCCCTCCGGTAAGCAATCTATATGCAGATTCACACCTTGAGCTACTTCAGCGTAATGAAATGCTTAAAACTGTTCAGAAGGGCAAAAACGAGGCGAGATAACCGACACTCTCGAGAGGAGACTAATCTCTGAGTAACACTTGACAGGAAATGATGCACCGAACCCCATCCAGAGCGAGGGAGTGGCACCAGACAAATTCACGGGTCACGGTACGTCAATCGGCACATGGCGTGTGTCCGGACACGTGGACACGGTGCATATTAGGATTCTACGCTGGTCACACTAGCAGCCTTGCTACAACTACAGCTTTGATGCACACACAAAGGAGGTGAGCTGTGATGGGGAATGTGAGCATGCAGTGAGCCAAAGGAACTCCCACAGGATTACAGCATGAGAAGCTCATAATCATATATTACCAATTTCATTTTTTTTGAATCAGTGAACATTAAAATCATTGTCCCAACATGCCATTTTCCCAAAATTACCCCAAATCAGTTATACAGAAGGGATAGTTATGGTAAACTACTCAGGCCCTGCGCTCTGTGTGTCAACTTACCTGCTTGCCATGCACTAAAACACTAGTTATACTGGGAGCAAGGCTGTCCACTAGCTTAGTTAAGAGACTGGCAGCAAGACGAACAACAGACCTAGTGGGCGAAAAGACACAAGAACATTCTTGACATCATGACAGATAACTAACAGGTAGCGCTTTAGAAGATCACATCTTATTCTTCATTTTTTACAAGGCTAAGGATCCAATTCCTCAACTGGACTGTTAACAGCAGAGAACATATTCTATGTTGTATGTGACTTTCAACTTGTAATCAAGTGCTATTAATTGCCTTGTAAAATATGGAACATGTGGAGCATACTGAGTCCAGTGGCCAAATAAAATACCACAACTCAAACATTTCATCGGGCATTATTACAAATATAGATATTTCACTAAGAAGATGAAAAGGCAAGATGTTGTCCCCAGGTGCCATTGACAGTTGCTTAATTTTGTTATTATAACAATTTAATGGCCGCAAATTTGAAATCAAATTACTATCGAAACATCAGAATTTAATTAAATACATAATAAATAAGGGACCAACAATTTGTATGATTCAAACCTGACTGAGGACTGCTACCAATCTCAGAAGTAATAAATGTGTAAATCCCAATCCTAATTAATTGATTTAGTTATTGAATGCCCAAATAAAAAGTTGGCTTTCCATTGAAATATTTTAATGTTCACTAATTTCTCAGTTTGTTAATGGCAAGAGTCACTACAGCCTTCAAACTGCCTCCCCTTGCCTGCAGGAATCCTATGGGGGGGAAAAAGCAACACAAATGAACATTCATAATCTTCCCATGGAAGCCCAGAGCCAGGGTTGCTACAGACACACACAGAGTTGAAGCCATCCTCACAGAAGCAATGATCAAATTAAATCATTTCATCAAGGGAGTCATGAATACAATCAGCACAAACTCCTCTTACAATAAGCTATTATATACAACTATATTTTGGTGTGTGTGTGTGTGTGTGTGTGTGTGTGGAGTCTTTCAGTTCCTGCACCTGTGGAGATACGACGGCACATCTTGAGCACGATGAATCAAAAACACAACAAAGCCTTAATGTTTAGAAAGCATGATGTGGTGTCGATCCTCTGATGCTTTGTTGGGGAACCTATTTCAAGCTTCACTTCCTGGCTCATGTTTGGTAAATGAGAAAGTAAATTAAACTCAGTATTGATGGTATTTCCCAGCAAGTTGGAATCCGGCCTCCAGGCTTTTCTTTTTTTGGCAGTATGGCATAATCAAATTTCTCTATGCTAAAATCCTATTCATTCATAAAACAGCATATAATAAAAGCTGTTGTGTCCGGTCAGGTTGAATGCACTTATTGTAAGTCGCTTTGGATAAAAGCCTCAGCTAAATGAATGGGATGTAATGTAATGTAACCGTGGCACAAATTCAAATCAAACCATGGAAGTAATGGGTCAATTCTAGGTGAGTGAGGCCAGCGGTACACACCAAATAAAATTAATTATTTGCAGCTTTGTGATCAAAGATAAAAAAGAGAAAGATATTTAGTTTGACTGGAACAGTGGGCAAATGTCAAATGTTTCATTCTACGCTATGCTCCAAAAAATGGAGAACACTATTTATTATGATTGAGTCTTTTAATAACGAATTTACATGAATATTTAAGCTAGGGTAATCCAAAAGTAACTGAAATACCTACTCAAGGCCACACATCACTGCGTGCTGTCTGTGCAGATATATGTGTAGTAACAGTTTTACCAGTTAGCAAGTAAGACCAACAGTATTTTGATAATGAAAAATACAGTTATGATCTACATGTTCGTAGAGCTGACAATGTGAAGGACAGTCGACTTTGATTACGTTTGCCTCCAGGGAGATACATTTGCTCCAATATTACATTGTTGTGAAGAATGTGCGAATGGTGTCTGCTCCCAAAGCAACAATCAAGCTCCTCCATCCAGCATGGATGCCCTCAATGAAACAGCGAGTGTAAAGGCATTCACAGTGCCATAACAAATAGGCAAATTCTATTTCATTTGGTGTATACAGCTAGCCTTATTGCAACGGGTGACGCTGCGGTAGCAGAAACGTGGGGTCCAGCCTCTGTGGTGGTTAATGGAAAGGAAGCAAACACCGACGACAAGCTCCTGAACACATCTGAGTCATTGGGCCTGCTAGCTTGGCCAACCTCACAACCGTGTGAATGTTAGCCACCTTATTAGGCTAAACTTAGTGGTTTAGCCAGAATTTTAGCAAGATGCTAAGACATGAGCCGGCTACTGCATCACGGTTACCAGGGTGACTAATGGACAATTAAATATCACCGTGAGAATTTCACTTATTAAGACCTTTTAGTAAAACTTGGGACAAGCATTAGTTTTCCACACAAAAAATCCCTGAATAATAAGTAACAATAAGTAGTCAGTTTTAACGATTTCTTTGAAGGTTTTCATATCATTTTTCTTTACAAATGATTTAATTAAAATAATACAAATGTATTTACTAATTTACATAATAAAAGAGTAGAAATTGGAGACTTTTTTAAATATTTCATAAAAAAATCCAAACCTTAAATATCGGATATTCTTCTTTCTGACTTAAAAAGCGCTGTTAATTAGTTAGTTGGTTGGTTGGTTGGTTATGAGGAATCACAAAGTAGGATTGGCTAACCCTCACACAGCTCTAAAGTTAAGACAGCTAGCTATCCAGCTGACTGGGAGAAAACATGCAGAGTCTTCAGTCCATCTCTGCCTGGGAATTACCTGTTTCCCATGCACCAGTATTGTGGTGATGTGAGGAGCTATAGAGCTGGCGAACTTCTTGATAATGGCAGCAGCATGACGCACTGCCAGCCTACAGTTCAGCCAGATTAAAGTGTTAACATGAGACAAGATTTTGTGGATGCAACCAATGCATGCAGTCGAAGTATTTGTGTATGTGTGTGGGAATATCAGACCAAAGCTTTCTGCTGCCAGCTCTTCTGTAGATTCTCTCCAGTTCATCCCTCAGGTTCTCTGGAATCACAAATATGTTTGCGTTTGGACATTTAAAAATGACCATAAAGACATATACAGTCAAATCCAAATGTACCCTCCATCCTTTGTATATTAGAACTGACGTTACCACACATTCAACAGCATTCTTAAGACTTCTCCCTGATTACAGGACTGATGAAGCCACCATAAAGGGGTTTTACAAGAATAAAATGAACGCACTTCTGACACGATTTCCTTTGCCTTTAAGGAGGAAACTCTGAAGATCTTCTATTCTGTTTCAGTACATCATGTGACTAGTTCTTAAAGATGCTCACCAACGCTGAGTGTGTGTATGTGTATATGTGTGTGTGCTTACCATCTTTGGCAAGGAAGTCTGGTCCTTCTCTTCTCAGAAGGATGACTGCAAGCTGAGCCTGACTGGCCAAGCAGTTGCAGTCCTGGGCAATGACAGACACACACACACACACACACACACACACACACACACACACACACACACACACACACACACACACACACACATGCACACATGCACACAGACAAGAGGGTAGATGAGCCTGGTTACACATACAAACACAACAGATTTAAACAAGCTCAAGATACAGTTATTGTGCACAGCTGTAATATTATCTGCTCAGTAAGCACTAACAAGCCGTATTGACCAAATTGTTTTCTGCAATTGTGGTAATAACGGGTACGTTTTAAATGTATTGCCTCATTTAAATTTGAGAACAGCCTTAACATGCCTAAAATATGGAAGAGAGAGCACCTTTAAGCATGTCAGAAGATGATTTGGGGTAAATAATTTATTGTTTGCTTGAAATACTAAGTGAATATTAGGTTTGGTAGCTTCAATATGGCCACCAACATGCTAAAAGAAATTAATAACAAATGTGGATGTGGGTTTTCAGTCGGTCTTCTATCCTGAATTCCTCATAGATCCAACAAATCACAATTGCAGAAGGCGTGGGCTGAGGTTTGGATTTTTCAGACACTTATAAAATATTCAAGTCCAGAGCCAGATTGACGAGCTGTTAATTGTGAGCAGACTTGGACGGATGGTACACAGGACCTGGCCTTGAGGATATATGTTTTAACATATTTATAAGATGCTATAAGGTGACAGGTGAGTGTTGGCAAGAGCGGGGTGTGTCAAAGAGTCAGCGGGGGGGGGGGGGGGAGACAATGAGGGCACAGAGGTTATCTTCCACACAAATAATGAGGAAACCCTTTCGCAATTCTCTGAGGAGGAGGCAGGTGGACTAGTTGGAAGTGGATTAAAGACTTGCTTATCCCTACTGAAAAGAAACCCGGTGGTTGTGTTGGTTAATAAGAAGATGTTTTGAAGTAATATGAAGGGTTCGATTTTTCTGCATGCTGTGAACGGCCGATCAACTCACGTGGAACTTCTGGACGATCTCATGGGTGGGCTTCAGCAGCCACTCCTCCACATTGATCTCTGGCTGCTGCTCCAGTTCTGACACGTTGGGTGTGCTCATCTGTCTCTTCACCTTGGAGTGCTTAGGCAGCTCCAGCTCCTCAAAGCTCTTAAACTCTGGGATCCTATGCACACGCACACACGCACGCACGCACGCACGCACGCACGCACGCACGCACAGACAGACAGACAGACAGACAGACAGACAGACAGACAGACAGACACACACACACACACACACACACACTAATTGTATGAAGACGGTAGATCCACATGCGGTTGCTTTTATCTCATTTGAAACATTTCACAACTACATGAACAAACAAAACACTGCTAGCATCATTCCTTTAGCATTTTGTTAATTATACACTTAACTGTTTTCTTGATCCTGAAAAACATTTTAAATCAAGTCTACATGTCTACACTGTATGCTAATAATCCTCAGATTGCATGCATATCAGATTTGAATTTTATGTGTCATGGAAATCCTTAATGAGCTTTTTGAAATATATCGCCAAGCAGTAAAACTGACCTCTGACTAATTAAGTACAAAGACTAGAGGAAGCTCTTACTCTGCCTCATTGACACGTAGGAAGTCCAACTGCTCCACCACTGCTCCAGATATCAGGGTCTAATAGGTCGATGAGAAAAAAATAAGGACATGTCAATGATTTGCAAAACGATTGTTCTATCTATATACAAGAGATTGCACAGTAACATAGGAATAGTCTAAAGGCACAAATTCAGAAGCACAGAAATACAGGAATTGTAAAAGTGCAGCTCTATAAACCACAGAAAGGAGGTTTGTCGGGGGACTCAGTATACAAAACAATAGTTTGAGAAATGCAGTTCATAACAAAAAACACATGGAGTAGTAAGGTGTGAACTCGGTTCAATCTTTCACATTTTACAAATGTGTATGGGAGCGGTAACAAGTTAGTGTCTAAGACGGTGAAAGTTTGAAAGCAAAGCAGTGTGGGAGCAAAGAGCGCAGTTCAATGGGAACTGCTCCTGTGGTCTAAATGTGATATTAGCCATTCCAACTGAAGTCAACTCCAAAACAAAAATAAGAGGCAAAGGAGAGGAGCAATCCTGCTCCCCATAACAATGAGGTGATGAAGAGGAGAAGTGTTTCAAAGTTGTTGGAGTTAGCTGTGAAGTGAATAGCAAATAGGCAAAGGGAAGGAAGAACTTTAGAGCAAAACAAAAGCGATCATATGAGAAAGTCTCTGCTGAACATGACAGACTCAGTGGGAGAAAAGAAAGGGTTGGAAAACCTGTCATAAGTTACCATATTTAAATATAACTCTAGGGCATTTTTTTTTTTTTTTGCTTGATTGCGTCCTAAACAAATACCATCTGCCATGAAAAATAAGAACTAGCTGCAGAAAAAAGGTTTACGACTAATTGTAAATTCAAGAATGCTGCCGTGAACATTCCAATGAGTTAAATCAAATGGGCTATTTTTATATGATATATAGGCTCACTCACAATACATATGTGAAAGTTTGACTTTGTTTAAAACTGTATTAATTGATTTTCTGAGCACTTGGGGGCAGTGTAAAGCAGCTGTACATACAACTCTGACATATTGTCACTTTTTAAGTGGAGACTAGGAACTAGCAACAAACAATTGCTTATTTGCTCATCTAGCAAAATGCACCGCTATGTTCACCAGCTAGCCGCTGAAATTGTCTGTCTGCCTTTGGTGCTGAGCAGGTAGAGTACAATGGCATGTTAATGCTTCTCGCCGAACACTCTGCTGATGGATATGAGGTGGACGAGACAGTGAGAACCAAACGGTAACGTTAAAAGATGCTCAAATGCTCCGTAGAGTTGAGTGAGGTGACAATTCTCTGTGGTTTCAACACCATGAACCTTTCACATTACATGTTGCATGTGATCCATTGTTAACATCAACATATTGATTATAGCAGCTTTAAAGGAATTTGGCATTGTGTTTTAATGGCCCTTCCACTGGCTTGGTGACCAATGGTCCTGATGAAGCTAATATGAATCTACAATGAACCTGTCTGACCCCCTTCTCAGCAAAACTGCTGAACTAAGTCGGCTATTTTCATAGCGTCTGTGACACTATAACCCAGTGATGTAGACGGATTAATTTAAATATGAATGTATTACAGGTAATGCTAATTAAAGAAGGAGGGACTTCTGGGAATCTTTTTCTTTCCAGAAGAAAGAGATGAAGCCCTGCATCTGTAATATGAAGCCGTTGCATATTTCAGAGACGGCAGTGACATCTGTTGTAAATGAGCCAACAGGAGAGAGCAGGTGGCATGTTTCCCCCCTGACAGCCGCCCTTTAAGAAACACCTTCACAATATGCAAATAATCAAAATCAGTATTGATTGGAATTGCGACAATACCTAACACCATTGGTCCTCCCAATAAAATGAGCAGAAAGTATTGTCTGGGTGCAATTCGGAGAGCCAATCATTTCTTTGAAAAATGCTGTTAAACATTAAATTGATTAAAATCCAATTCACTGGTGGGTAGGAAGTGTTAAAGGGTTTACTGAGCTGGTAAAGTTGGCACAATAGTTGTGCCTCCTCGGTACATCTTTAATTAATTAACCTCCTAAGCAGGTGTTTTCAGCTCCTTGGCAACTACTAGAGCGAACAAACAGTGCTTTATTAAACCCTATCACGCAGCTGAGGTAAATGAAATCAGTCAAACTGAAGCCTGTCTGGAGATCAGTGTAACCTGACGTGGCTGCAAAACCATTTTGCTGATAAAAGGAAAATGGTTTGGAATTAGTTTAAACTGCCCATGATGTTCAGTCTCATCTTATTTATGTCCTGGAAGTTGTGTGCAGCATTATTATATCAAATATAATTTAGCTTGTCTTACCATTCTTTTCAAAGGGAAAATAATGGTAAGACAAACAAGGTAATATTTTATTATATTTAAAAAAATGTTTATATTATTGCCCAAATACCTAATTTGCTTAGATTTTGTGGCAATCATAAGCCACATTAGTATTTAAAAAAAAGCCGTTATTAGGGAAAACTCGCACTTCTTGTTGTGTATTTTTTGTTTACGATGAACTAACTATTGACTGTTAACATGTCCAATATTTCAAGAGAAGAAAAATCCATGTGCATCCCCGAAACAAAGAGTGATTGAGAATGACCAAATGAAATAATCAATACCGTAATGAACAAGTCTATTTCAAACCTGAAGCCTGTCGACATGAACTTTGACCCCTCCGATGTTGCCTTTCTTGAACGAGGCCAGCATGTCCAGGACTGGGTTGAAGCGGCTCCCCCTGGTGAGACAGAGGTCAGAATGACTAAGTTTGGCTTTTCCTACGGTGCATTGAGAGAATCTGTCTCATTCAGTCCAAACATCTGTGTTAACCACGATTATACGAACGGAACATTAAACATATCAGTGTGAAATCATCACAGCTGAATTTTTTTTTCCCCTCAATAAATCAGTACATTTCCCCCAGACCTTCACTGCTTTATTCGGTGGGCTGTTACCTTCCATACAGGTCATCTTCCCGATCAATAGCAAACTAATGACTATTGAGTTGCTTCTTTGGGAACCCACTGACTCATTCCAGATACTGCAGTGTGGCTGTTTAAGCGCTTGTAGCACATTTAACATATATGGCTTTCTGGATAATTGTCAATACTGCTGTAATCAGCTCACCAGTCAGGCTCCAGTGATACAAATGAGAAACATTATCACCCAATCAGCAAGCAAATACAGTTGCACCTTGCCGCTATAAAGATAAATAGCAGTACATGTGGGAGGGAAGAGAGGTAAAGTGGGAGGGAGAGAGAAATGTTGGATTAAAAAAAACTGAAGCAAACGGCATTGTGCTTGTCAAGGCATTTTGATGCGAGCTTGAGCCAGTATCAGAGAGAAAAAGAGAGATAGAGGGTGATGTATGGGGCGATAGGTGGAGGAGGAATGCTGTAAGAAAGCTATCAAAGGACAGGAGGACATTCAAAAAATGATAAAAGAGCTATTATGGAGTGTGTATATTACTTGATGTTATCCTCGCGGATGAGAACCAGGAAGAGAGGACGTCCCTGCATCTTCCAGCACTGTTTGATGAACTGCAGGGCGTTCTGCGCGCGTACACGTGTATACACACACACACACACACACACACACACACACACACACACACACACACACACACACACACACACACAATTACAGGATTACATGGCACGCAACTTAGACCTCTATGTCATCAGAAGGTTCAGCAGCTGAAGGTTAGTTTCAAGACCTTCTTCACCTAGTGCTTGAATTGGGCCAGTACTCAGGGGGGCATTCCATTTATGTCCAGCCACATACCATGACATATTACTGAAGGTATATGTTTTCCTGCTAAAAACTAGCAGCAAGAGGCCAAACTGTTACAATATGAGGTACAGTACAATGTGGTTTAAATCGGTTGCCAGTTAAGAGCTTAGATTTCTGGTACCAGGTAGGCTACGAAATTAGTATGTGCAATTTCTGTGGGGACACGTAAAATGAGCATGCAACCTAACCAAATCAGCTGATTCCCTGTCATTCTCAGAAATGTCAGGCTGCATCTCGTTAGACCACACATCTCAGTTATTTAAGTTCTTTGAGGACATAACAAGTGGTTGGCTGTGGAGTCGTAATGGCAATGGTAAGCTCCGTGAGTGTGACCCTGACTTACCTTAATGTCATCAATCAGCAGCATGACATCCTGGGACAAGTAAAAGTCACTTAGATCAAACACTATTGGGTAGCACACCACCGTCTTGCCCAGGATCCGATAAATCTGGGGGAGGCGAGAGAACACACACACACACACACACACACACACACACACACACACACACACACACACACACAGTTGCATGAGAAGACGGATGGTTCGCAAGTAGCCACATATACATTATTCTGTGCAGTGTATAAAACAAGCCATCAATCCTAAGATAGAGGGGACACACAGAAGGCACACATCCACTCCTGATCTCACTCACTCACACACACACACACACACACACACACACACACACACACACACACACACACACACACACACACACACACACAACTGATATGAAGCCCCCTCTCACACATACAAATTGTCACAGGGGCTCAAACACACACACCCCCTTACAGACACACACTGATGATGATAATGCCCTCTGGCAGTCTGCCATCTTCCCTATAAATGTTCCATTATAATACTGTCTTAGCAATGCGTTGGGAGCCATGATTCATTTGTTTGGTAATGCCTTTGTTTGAGAAAGCTGCTGTGGCTCAACTTATTTGGTGACCTTCATTTGGAAGAAACTGCAAACATCTCACACACACACACACACACAGACACACACACACACACACACACACACACACACACACACACACACACACACACACACACACACACACGGACTCACACGCACAGGCTGCCTGACAGCTTAGCATATTAAAAGAATCTATTCTGCATTCACTGATGCAAGTCTGGCGAAGAGAAAAACTATTGGAACTGAATATTTTCTGTCTCTATGTTCAGTTCGACTCCTCAGAGCTCCGGGAAACGTATGCAGATCAACATGTGGGAGGTGTGTTAGTGGTCACACATGACCTTTGCAGCACGTGTGTGCCCATGTGTACCGGTATGCAATCCATATACCTTGCAGGTCCCAATGCAGCCCACTGGCCTCTCTGGACGCCCACTCAACCCCAGCTTTTTATTGACAGCAAGGAAACGGTAAGCCTGCAGAAAGAAACTCTTGTCAGCAAACACGACATACACATTGCACACACTCTTACTGCTAACCTTTCTGATTTCAGAGAAATCCAAAATCTACATCTTTTTTTCCCCCCCGTACATTTCCCTGTAAGATTAAAAATATCACTCTTCACTGGAAATGTCATGGCGTGCGGTGCCAGTCCATATCGTAATGAAAGTGCAAATCCATCATCCGTCTGTTCCTCTGAGATACTTCTGTTGTCAAGAGCTGAAATTACCACCATATGACAGAACCACCTACTGATATTTAGCTCTGCGTAAAGTTATGAGACGTGGCGATAGCGAAAGGTCCCTGTGCTGCGATGAGCAGCGTGCTTAGTGGACCCAAGCACACCCGAGGGCACCGGAGCTGAAAAGTCTGTTTGCAGAGGCCCAACAGAGGAAACACTGAGACCTAGCTGAGCCCTCATTAGAATAAATAAAGGGCTGCATGCTGTTTGATTCCATGTAGAATATGCACTGCTAAAAAATGCCAAATCCATCTTAAATATTAGCTGGTGGTAATTGACCCTTCACTAGGCCCCAATCCTGTTACCTGTCATACTTTCCATTTCTAGTACGGCCCATATGCAGTTTACAGTAATAATGGTGGTAGATTTACCACTATTTTTGATACAATGGGTCTTAAATCTCACACTGAGGTCTCCAGCTGACTCAAAACACAGAGTAATAAAGAAATACAATTGCTCCTTTACTGCAGGGAAGCTAGTTAACTCTAGTTTTATAGCACAGCATCATAAAAGAAAATGTTGGAATGCAGGGATGCTTATAGAAATATATATAATATATTTCCCTTCTACAAGAGTTTGGCAAACTCAATGTTATCTGAGGTAACGAGTTTGGCTGGAGTGTAAACTTATTCCCAAGCCAAATACTGAGCAGGACAGAGTTGCTATCGTTACTCTAAACTCTCTCTCATTAGCATTGTGATTTCCATGCAGAAGATGTGCCAGTCCCAACAGTTCTTTTCTCATCTGCTTCTATGCTATGCAGCAATAAATCACTGCAGTCCCCCTTCGACAGGTTAAAATATCTCCCAGCTGAGTCTTTTTCTTGCTGTGGATTGGCTACCAGTATATGACCTTGTTTCTAGACAAATAAAACTGAAATTAAAATTTGTGAAACTACTCATTTCAAAAAACATCTAAAACATTTCAAATGTACGTTGTTGTTGTTTTTTGTCTTGGGTACAGCACCACACGCTCAAATTCTACTTTCAACACCAGGATTGCTATAGTTTTGACTTGGGAAAAGGTCCTATAATTTGAGACTGGGAGTAGGTGGTTTCTACCTGGTCAATGCATAATATGTCCACACATTATAATTCCAGGCCAACCGGCGCTACAGCAGAAGTATTGTAGTTTAATCAAGTCAGAAGTCATGTCTCAAGACTCAGCCTCAGTCAACTTTATGAGCTGAGAAGAGTTAACATCAGCAGAGGAGAGCTTGATATTATCGCTCAACTCCAACAGGGTTTGGACCAGGTCGATGGGCTCAGAGTAGCTAAGGTCAAGTTTCACACCTAATTAGTGGACTGAAATTATGTGGTGTCAGTAAAGCCGGAAAAAATGGCAGAATTCCCCCACAGGTTCAATTTAGATTTGTAGGGCTGACTCAGCTCAAACCTCAACGCTTGCTCTTATCAACCATTTTCTTTGACTTTATTTACATTTCACTGCACTAAATCTGGCATTAGTAATCCTGGTACACAGCTACCCAGATATAAAGAGCAGGACAGATGAATAGAAATCCTTAAGCAAAGGGCCCCCCAGTCATCAAACCGAGCAGAGGAAAAGGTCAAATGAAAGGTGTTTAGAGATGGCAGCAGGTAAGATACAGGAGCAGCAGCATCAGTTTTTACAGAGCTTTTCGTTGGTGCTTCGCATAAAAGCTTCTCACCGCTGTGCCGCTGCCAAACGCACTCATTCAAAGACGCAAACAGAGAGAGGATGGACATTGATTCCTCGTCTCTGCTTGTTCAGAGCGCAGTGGTGTGACACACTCGCCACAAGTTACCGATTATGTGTGTGTGTGTGTGTGTGTGTGTGTGTGTGTGTGTGAGCCGAGGTTGTGTATGTGAGTGAATCACATTTCTGATGCGTCTGGCTGAATGTGAAACCAGAGTACTTATTCTCGTCGTGACAGCCTATGAATTCTAAATTGAAATGCCTCCCAATCTGTGCTATCATGAAACAGCATCAGTACACCCACACACTGAAGTGGCATGCAGGAAATTTGCCTATCAAGCCTTCAATGCCGCATTCTTCCGTCTCAAACCGGCTGCAATTCGCGACGTCAGCCAAAAGGTGGTGCTCTGCCACTCCAGTGTACTTCCTCACTGTTTTGAAAAGGCTGAGCTGAACAACGACACGAGGAAGCAAGAATTGTGCCAATTACAAGAAATTATACTGAAAGAGGCAAAAGTGCGACGTTTGTATAAAAGAAAGATAAATGTTAATTGAGGATTAAGTGGCATTGCAAATCACTGCCCTACCGGGCAAGAATGAGACCTGGAGGAGAAAAGCCACGGGAGGTTGGAGGAACCTCTGCACCCAACACTTCCTGTGTGCAGAATACCAATGAAGAAAAACAAAACACAGGAAGCTTTTCAAAGCATCCTTTCATTCCCTGAGATTTCCACTGACCGCAGCACAAACAGAAAGCCTGACAGGTGGGAGAGATAATGAAAGGCTGCATCTAAAAGCTGTATTTTACACTTCTGCAGTGGCCACTATGTGTGAGAATGTGCAACTATTTACAGCCGAACGCTGCCAAACTTTAAATTCGCCGTAGGGACAATCCTCAGACGAGGAGCAGGTTCCTGCACATGTTTATCGCTGCTGCGTTGTTGCCCCGAATAGTGTAAATGTAACCGTTGGTGTCACAAAATGTGCAGAACAGATTTACTTTTACAGCAGGTGCTGTCATCCAGAGGGACTTAGCGTGCAGGTAGGGGGTTCAGCAGCGTGCCACACGGCTTAAAGTGATACCGTGTGTGCCCTATTGAATCTGGGATTAAACCTTCTGGTTCTGAAAGGGTTTCTTGAACCACAGACTGCCCCATAAAATATCTTTAAAGGATGGGGAAGTAGTTTTTCATGTTTCTCTTTCAGTTATCCCTTCCTCATATGTATATTGAAAGCGTTGTTGGTCACTGTAACTGTTCTCGCTGTGAAGCAATCTTTTACTAAAGTGACTTCTTCGTAAGCAATGGGGTTCAAAATCCAGAATCTAAACTTTGGGCGAAGCTAATGGCTTCTACAGTCGCTATAAGTCAAATCAAAATGTGTGTCTTCCAAAGTTACCAATTTTTTCAGTTCAAAATTCCTTCAGATAGCATTTCCTTGCCGAGCGTTAGTTTTCACATGAAGAAGGAGTCTCTTCACAGCCAGTATGGAGAGGAGAAATGATTACAGCGACCAATAACTCTTCTGGTATTTGTCAAGATGGGCCTTCTTCCCATACTTCTACCCATTATGACTATTGGTTATAATTTATGACAGTCAACGCGTCTGCTGGACGTATTTGGGAAATGCAAGAACGACAGCCATAGGGGCAATGTACGGCTTTACTAATAAGCTACATGCTGCAGAGGTAGTCACAAATGTGAGAAGATGGTTGGAGTCTAAGTTTCCAATTGCAAAACGTAAAAAAAAAACAAGTTAAACACTGCAGTTTTCATCAACTGCCACTGTGTACAATAAAGGGAGTCTGAAGTCTGAACCGTGACGATGGGACTACTTTCTGTACTTTGTGTAACACAACTGTTTGAGCTGCTGTAATCTTGTACTGCCTCACATTTTCCTAATCTCTGAGTTATTGTTATTATGACCAAAAGTCTAACTGACAAAAATATAAGAATGAGACCCAGGTGGAAAAATACCACAATTTCCCTTTAAATTCTTTGTTCAGAGTGTCTCTTTAGGGCTTCATTGACATGACTCCAGCTGTTGCTTGCAACTGCAACATGTGTGAGGGCCTTCAACAAACAAAATGTCGTCCGCAAAGATGTCCACACTGACTAACAGATATGAAACCGGGAGAGAAACAACTAAAAGGAAAGGCTATTTTTGGGCAAAGCAGTGATTTGCAAGGGGATACGCTTCAGGTTGTACGTGTGGGAATAACACATTGCAAAATGTAATTGCCACTTTCCCATCGTCAGGCAGCTGTTGTCAACACAATGAAACGGCTGCAAGGGACGAGGTGAGGTGAGCAAAGACGGGCCCGCAGCACTGGAGACGGTGGTGACTCCGAGATAAACAGATTCTGTCGAGGAAGAAACGTCTGTCTGGGCTTGGGATTTAATATTCAGCACAGCGCCCGCTCTGACTTACAATTGCATATCCATTGGAGAGGCTGAGCACCACGCAGCAGAAAGAGGCTGAGGGGAGAGGAGGAAAAAGTAACAGGTATGACAGTTCAAAGGCAGATGATGGACCTGGAGGGGAGCGCTGTTTGGTGTAACGGACATAATTGGGGCGGGACAGGATGTAGGGCCTAGAGGGGAGAGTGGGGTTAGGGAAGCGGATGGGACGGATATAACAGGAGAGGGTAGAAGATAGAAATGCCTGGAGGAAAAAACAGAGCCCGGGGAGAGGACAAGAAAAGCAGGAATTGTTTGTTTAGAGACGTTAACGTGGAGAATAGACGCTACATAACAGACGTGACAGATGAGGGACAGAGGCTAGGCAGGAGACCAGGGTTAGAGTGACAGGTACGACAGAGGAGAGACAGAAGATGGGGAGATACTAGTAGACTTCAAACAGCACACATGCAGATGAGAGACAGTATCAGGAGGAGAGGCGAGGGTTTGAGTGACAGATGTGATGGGAGTGCAACAGACGTTGGAGGCGAGGCAGTGGGTGGTGTCACAGATATGACAGTACACATGGTGTAATCTGCTGTAGATGAACGAAGCAGAGTGGACAGGATGGAGATAGCAGCTAGCGCGTCACCCATTGGTTTTTCAACTGCTGTTTTGAAGCCTTGAGACTTGAGCATTGTGGCCGACGCCATCTTGGTTTTTTGAATGTTGCCATCTTGGCATTTTGCAACCAGAGGGAGGGAGGGTGGAGGTAATTCAAATGTTACAATTACCTTTCATGAACTGAAAACACACTGTGAAAGGGTTGAAGTTGTAAGACGAAAACAAGGACCAGAAACGGCGCAGTAACAAGCTCTCAACCACAAGGTAGCCCCGTCCTAAAGCATACCTTGTCTATTTTGCTCAAAATGTGATTTACTAAATGAACATCATGCTGTATTGAAAAGGACTTGAAACTAGCGGTTGAGGTAACAAATCTAGAGAGAAGTGTGGTCATTTTCTCACAGAAATATAGTCCTATACAATAGGACTTCTATTTGCAAGTGGTGATGGTGTCTAAGTGGAGAGCTGAGCTGTCCTTCAACCAGAGGATCGGCAGTTCGATCCCCGGCTCCAGCTCCACTAGTCGCATGTCAATGTGTCTTTGAGCAAGACACTTAACCCCCAAGATTGCTCAGTAACTGTGCCTACAGTATGACAGAATCTGAATTGTAAGTCGCTTTGGATACAAGCGTCTGCTAAATGACTGTAATGTAATGCAACCAGAGGAGTCGCCCCCTGATGGAAATTAGAAAGAATGCAAGTTTAAGGCTTCACTTTTCAGACACAGAGGAACCTGTGTGTAACCTATGCCAACCAAAGTGAAATCTTATAACTACACTAAAACTGAACAGTTATTGACGTAATAAGAACGTCAATAACAAGAACGTCAAGAACGTTGTCGTCACCACATTGCATTGTGAGATATTTATGCCGGTGGAATGTCCAGTGTTTGCTTACTGGGATTTTTTTCACCTGAAATAGTGTGCAATTTGCGTACTATTGGTTTCATACTGTGGATTCGGACAAACAAAAAAATGTAATTTACTGTTTTAGAGTACTAAATAGCATGTTAGTGGAATTTCTGACGCAACCAAAATTCCTCATACTAAGTAACTCTACTGTCATTAATTCTGTCATCTCGTTGGAGTATCTACACTCTCAAAAGATTTGGTAGTTCTTCCATCCTGGCAAAGTCCACTTTTCTAGACAGAGCCGAGTATTTGAACAACAATCTTTGAGTTTGCTACCTCTTCAAACCTTGACAAAGGAAGCACGTACCAGATCGACTCCTTCCGTTCTTGTCTTTCACAATAAAAGCAAATATAATATTGGCAAGCTTGTGTTTGGGTATTTTTGCGTCGTATATTCATCACACCCTTGAGGTGTAAAGGCCTCGAAAGTTGAATAAATACGATAAGGGATTTCTAAAGGATTTAGATTTGACGAGCAGACTCGCTGCTGGATTCAGTTTTGATTAAATTCTATTGAATCCCATCTCTTTTGTTCAGAATGCTGACTTATAATGAAAGTGTCATATGGGATTGTGATGAATCATAGGTTTCCGATGGAACTGGGCTGCTATTGTTACTGCTGAAAATAAATGTACTTTTTCTTCCATTCCTCATAAACAGAAATAGTCTCAAACATTTGACTGCAGTAGACTATAACTTAACACGACCATGATGTTTGGAGTTTACGTAAGAAAGCCACAAAGTGAATCGGGTGATAAAAAGAATATGGTAGGAACTATTTGTTCAACAAATTATAGATATGTGGTTGATGACAACTATTAGGGTCATTCAATCATGTATTTTTAAAGATCGAAAAAATAATTATATTCTCTTCAGAAACCCTTCATTTCCAGCAACTCTCTCTGCTTGGTTTGGCCTCCAGGTTTACAAATGAAAGAATAGTTAAGGTAACAATGGAAGTGCTTCAAATGAACCGTTAATCTCTTACAGCGCTGCCCGACGCAGCCTTCTGAGAAGAAATATGCAAACCGCTCAGCTTCATGCGTCCCCACTTTTTCTAGAGTGACACAATGACGGTTCCACCATTATGCCGATCAATCAACATGAAACAATCACTGTTCGACTGATCAATCACTTCAACCGAAGCCTTGCTGTTATTGATGGGGCAATCAAGAGGGAAAATCTGAAGAGCAGGAAATCTTGGACTGACAAGCAGATGGACTGACGGAGCCAAGTTCTGCTGTGATATTGACAGCTAAATGCTGAAATGTAATCTGGCTGACTGTAAGATTGATTTGTGTAGTTGTGGTGGTGGAGCGCCATCATTATTCTTTCACAGTTTCCTCCTCTCAAATTTCCATAGAATCGTTCACTATGAACAGGAATGACTAGGAACCAAATCCATTTAAATTTGGTCTTTATATTATTTTATGTCGTATTATTTTAACTTTATTGTCATTACATTTTTTAGTTCTGCTTACTTTAGAAGTTTTGTACGCACTTCCATGTATTTTGCACTTTTATCTGATTTGAATTCAAGAGTTTGTTCCTTCATATGAGACCATGTTTGATATTTGCACCTTATTTGTTTATATATGTGGTTATTTCTCTAACTTAAATTTCACCTGATTTATATGATCTTATTTCTCATATCCACATCTTACTTACTTATATGTATTTTTTTTTTTTTTTTTTTTTTTTACATGTGAGCTCTTATTTTTGTATGTCATACTGGGGGAATTTACATAGAATTCTGATTATTTTAATTTTTTATTCTGTAAATATTTTTATCTGGAAAGTAATTTGTGCTTAAGCTTGAAAAGTGCTACATAAATACAATTATTATTATTAACATTATTATTATTAGTAGTAATGAGGCACATTTTCTGCAATCAGTGGGTTTTCAATTGACCGGTGGCAAAATCAATTTCTTCATATTTTTACATCAAATCTTATCTTCTTCCTGTAAAACCAAAGAGTACCAAACCTATTTCAACCAATAATATCATGACATCCATCAATCAATCAATCTGGAACTTTTGGCCTCAAGGAAGGTGTGTCCATCACACTACGCTACATCTTGTAACTGTACACCGCTCAAATATTCAATTTCACTGTGAAATACATCACAGTACATAACAAGACACTCTTATTTCCATTTCACAGGGACTTTACCTAGACACAGCAGGATGGGACCCTTTAAACGGCTCGTAAACTTGGTGACTAATGTGTGACCAACATGCGTTACCTTGACCAGTTCCTTCTGAGGCCAGATCTGGATGGGCTCCACCTGCTGGGGCGTCTGGGTCTGAATGCCATAGGTGTTCAAAAACACCTGAAGCCTACACAAACACACAGACATACAATTACTATTTATAATTTTAGGCATTTTACACGTTGGCTTTTTTTGTGCACTGGTGCCCTGGAGCTTGTAGATGTCTTCCCTGCCTTTATTCCAGTCAAATTACACACACACACACACACACACACACACACACACACACACACTTTGTTGTTCTACAGCAGCTTTTGACTGTAAATCTATCTATCGAGATTTTCCCTTTGGAAATCTGGAGCTTCATGAGTCACTCCTTGAACTATTGCTGTGCCAATAGAAGGTTAATAAATCTATTAGTCTTCTGTTCTTGTAAACATAAAATGCATGTAAATCTATTGCGAATCTTTATGCATTAAGAACTTATGTCATTGAACCACCACACTGTATATTGGAGAGCATGCATGGACCGCATAAGTGGACTGCAGTGAGAATAATGATTCACGAGTCCTCCTAATGGGAATTTTCCAGCCACTGTAATTGAAGCTACAGGTTAACAAGCTTCACAGAGTCATTTGACCTTGTTTGACAAACGCACACCATGCCTCGTACACGCGGAACCAAGCGTGCACGTGCACGCACACGCACACACACACACACACACGCGCACAGCGAGAAGAGTGATAGACGATGGCAGAGGTCAGGCTGGGCTCCAGGTTTATGAGCTCCCCACGATTACAGCACTGATAGATCTGGCCTTCAACACGTTAAGAGACTCTCACACACACACACACACACACACACACACACACACACACACACACACACACACACACACACACACACACACACACACACACACACACACACACATTACCTCTGGCTCTCTGCTATCAGGGCCACGTGAATCACCACATCGTTCTCTATGGGACCCTGTGGAAGAGACAGAGGACACAGAGGTTAACATGTGGACCACATCTCTGCTACGTGTTGCATCGCCGGTTATGTTACATTAGAATGTGGGTTTTCTTTCTTGAGAACATTTCTCCTTTGGCAACCTCCTCTCTCACAAGTCAAATAAAAGCAGAACTCAGGAAAAGTTGATGAGAGACGTGGGAGCGCTCAGCTGGGAATTAAGAAGGACGGGAAAACTGCAGAAGGTGGAAAAAGTGCAGAGATGGAGAGGAACATGAGGCTGGTAGACTGAAGTTCTCTCCACTTTGATGCCTATTCCATGAAATGGAGAAGTAGAATACAGACAAAAAGAGGTAGAGAAGCATGAAATTTCTGATTATTTCTTTTCAAAACTATTTGAAGAATATTTTCGAGGTTCATTTTAAGCCTGCATATTTGCTAATATGAAGATTTCCTGCTTTTCTAATTTTCATATTATCCTGATGCTTCACTTATCCCTCGGGAGAAGTGACTGTGACTAGAGCTCAGGAGTCTGAATAGGTCACTGGGCAATGGTAAATTTGTGATGGGCATTTGGCAATTGATTTTGGCCTGCGACAGACTAAACGATTAAAAGAATAATCAATAATGAAATAATGAGCCATCATCAGATTTCCACACTGCCCAAGCAACATTTTGGTCGAGGTTTTGTGTCTCTCTCAGCAATTCAAATTTGCCAGTTCACGATTACATGAATTTAAAATTAAAGAATGTGTGCCATGGCCAAGAAAAAAAGTAAATTCAGCCCTGGGACTTTGAGATGGAGAGGTCTTTCATGCAAGCGCCTGGAGTCTGCGAGCCAAACCTTTTGGCAGTAGTTTAAACACTAACAGTTTGTGGTATAAAAAGCATCTGATATTGCTGAAGACCTTCAAGACACTTTAGGATGTCTTGCTGCTATCTGCCTCCTCAGTTTGTATGAGCAAGTCAACACTGCACTGAACAAAACAAGACCGGCCAGGTGAGCTGGAACACTAGTCACAGTTTGTCAGGTTCACAATGACTGAGCCAATCAGATTCCAACAAAAATGATGATCGCCCGGGGAATGGCTCGGGTTAAAGCTTTTCTTTTTTTTAATCTGTTGTTCTGTCTGTTTTGTTTGCCTTGAAAATATGTAGTATGAAGATATGTGTTACATTTGGATATTGTATTTCTACCTGTATCTCCAATAATAAAAATACCTTTGAAGAAAAAACCCAAGGAAAAAAGGTAATCAGTCCAAATTGCGAGGAGCCGCTTAGATTAGACTGGACCAGTCTGACATTTTCACCAAAGTAACCAACGAGGACCATACAGTAACCACTCTATGTCCACCGGCCAGTCCGGCCTGGGATGAATCCGCAGCTAAAAATAGTCCCTGACAATCACAGTGTTTACTCTTATTTGAGTAATGTTTGCTAAAAACTACAGTGCCCAGCTGTTTAAGGACATTGTTTAGACTTTCTCCGAAATCTATTTGTGACCTGTTTTTAAAGACTTTTTAGGAATAGTTGGGCTTGGGGTTTGAATGCCACAGACAAGGTTGTGAATGGAAAGTATTGACACATGAACTGCTGCATTGCTGTTCCGGTATTTTCATGGAATTTGTTGACAGTAAAACAAATACAGACTAACAACCCGGGTAAGGTAAACAGACGGTATCGCATTGTAGCAGTCGTCATCTACACTACATTATATTCACATATTTGGACACTTACTCACGTATTAATGCTTTCTTAACATTGTAACAACATGGTTGGGCAATAAACACAGCATATGTAGATATTAAACTGCAAAATGACTAACATAAAAGAGCAAGATAAAGAAAAAATAAAAACAATGTGCTACTGCGCTAATGCTTTCTAGCAAGCTAAGTCTCCTCAAAATGAGGGAACATCAGGGAAGACAGAACTAAAGCAATAGAAACACGTGGCTTTTCATTGCTTTCATAACTGTGGCCTCAGAGGGAGCCTGTCAAAGCAGCACTTTTATAGCGCTACAACAACAGCATACAGTCACTATTTGCCAGAATGGAGCAACACATCACTCATGTTGCCTGCAGTGAGAATGCAGGGTGTGAAACAACATGAAAGACAGGGAGAAAATACAGAGAAGGGAGGGAGAAAAGTGGGAACAAGCAGTCATTTCAGAGGTGCTCTCTGCAGTAATCTCAGACCGTTTGGGCTTGCGGACAATCAGGGAAAACACAGACAAGAGACATCACAGTTGTTTGTCTTGTAGTGCAGCACCTGAATACATCACACGGAATAAATCCCATGCAAAAGAAGCAAATGTGTTGGAAAGACACCACATGATTTTTTTTATTTCTCGGTTTGGGTTTGTGGAACAGAGAAAAAGGAAAATATCTGTACCTGATCAGTATTATCTTCAGCAAAGAAATACACTTTTATTTAAATCATTTTAAATGAATGTGTCTTTTCACTACTACTTTTATTCATAGGTCAGGATAGGATATGTTTATGTGTGTTAACAAGTCTGCATTTCTTCCTTTCTCTCTTCATTTTTGGCTTTTTCTTTTCCAGGAGTTGTTGGTATTGTTTTATTTATGAACATGTAAATGTCTCTCTGTGCGCATCCCTTGGTGCCTTTCATCTTCCCGTGCTTTATTCGCAAATGTACCATTTATATGTGTAATTTATATCTGTCTGTGTGTGTGTGCGTGCGTGTAAATGAATTGTAAGCAGAGCCTATCATCCTCATTGCGCTGAGTGACAGTCTATTCAGGGTCATTTAGGAAGCAGGCAGCAGCTTGTGACTCGCAGGAGCAGCGGCCTTTCATCACGTTCTGATTGTTGGGATGAACACGCACGCACGCACGCACGCACGCACACACACACGCACGCACGCACGCACGCACGCACGCACGCACACACGCACGCACGCACGCACGCACGCACGCACACACGCACGCACGCACGCACGCACGCACGCACGCACGCACGCACGCACGCACGCACGCACACACACACGCACGCACACTGATACATACACGCACACATAACACACTTGCACATGAAGGCACTGACACCGGCATGCAAAGATGCTCAGATTCGTAGTCAGTGACAGAACACAACGCCAGGAATAACACACTCTCTCTCACACACACACACACACACACGCACACACACACATGCAAATCTGGGAGCCATTTTGTTTGGTCGATAAGAGACGGTTTTAGCCAACAACCTCGTTATCATCAATCAGAAAGTAGAGAGAGAGCAGAGAGAGAAGGGGGTGGCTGAGTGGAAAAAAAAACACACGGCTCAACACAAATCTCTCCTGATGAATGGGGGAGCAGTGGCTTCTAAAATGCTGCAATGCAACTCTCTCATTAGCAGAGAGCAGACAAAGGACTCATTTGGCGATGGAGAAAATATGTAAATGCATAATGGAGACGGGGGAGAAATGTGCTCCCTCTCACTCCTGTCCTCTCCTCGACAGGCAACAGTGCAACCGCAGAGAGGAAAACAAGATGAAAAGTTTCTTTTAACTATCTTTTTAGAGGCTCCCTGAACACATCAACGTGGTGTGACCGAAACGGTGTGAAAGTCGGGAAATGACAGATGTGTCGTTTCACCGCAGGGGGCTGAGTCGCAGGAGGCTAAAAGGTAGTTACCAAATGACATTGGACCCTGGGTGACACCGATGGTGGGGACACCGGTCTGATGTCAACACAGCTCAGACCAGATCGAGCAGTTTAAAGAGCTCTGTGGCACTCCCTGGAATTCAATTTCAGACTAATTATGGAAAAGAGAAAAAAAAAATAAAACACTGTTGGAGGAAATGAGTAGCAACTGAACACAGGTAATGAAAGTTCTGGAACTTTAACTACTGCAAGCATCGTAACACATAGTACAAAATGAAATGAACTGTTAAGGCGGATGATGTCCAAACAGTTGATGGAAACAGACATGTTGTTGTGACCTTGCCTTACTATATACATTGCTCTTGGAGCACATATACATGCGCATAAAATCTCGCAAAATCTGGCTCTTACTATGCTGTCTCCACCTACACATTGAACCTACACGCTAACCTTCGAACACTATAGTTCAAGCAGCTTCTCCTGAGGGATTCTCGTGGAAACGGCTAACTGCAGTAGAAGGAGACCAAGGCGGGTGGGTCGAGTAAGCCACGCAAAAGAAGTGCATTACTTCAATATGAAATAACCCCTGGAATGCACTCATCATTACTGGCTGATGTTATCTAACAGAGTACAGTATGTATCCAAAAGGGAACTTGGCTGTTGGGCAAACAGCAGGCAGCATATCATTGATCTGACTGAGGAGCTACATTTACGATGACATGGCCAACCAGAAAATGTAAAACTGCTTAACATAAGATCCATAAAACCAACCTTTCACATCGAAGGTGGAGTTTTTGTATTTTTTCATACTTGGAGAATTGGACAGCTATGAAAACTAAAAGCCTTTTATTAAAAAGGCTCAATGTAGGCTGCACCACATAACAAAATAAACTTGAAACTGCTATAAATCTCTTGCATTATGTTGAAGCAATAGTTCAAGGATTTGGGAACGTCTTCGCTTTCTTGTAGAGAGTTAGAAGAAAAGATGTCTACCACTCTTAGCTCAGCATAAACTTGAGATTGTTCCTGCATAAAACCATGAAATTGTGTTTATGCTTCGTTACGGTTTTAACAAATGAGATATACAGTAAGATGTTAATTAGTGAGCTTAAGGCAGATTTTGTTACGTTTGCGCAAAACCAGGCTAGCTGATAAGATGTTGACTCTCACCAATCTCATCAGCATGGGTTTGAGATGCAAAACTCAGTATACGCTACTTGCTAGATGACTGACAAAGTTATTGATTAGCTCTAGTGAATATAAAGCAGCGTTTAGCGGCTAAAGAGACAGATCATTTGCCCAGGGGTTGGTGGTAAAAAAAGAGCTTAAAAAATGAATAAAAAAAACTAGTGAAACTTGGATTTGAGTTTACGTGTTTGATGCAAACACGAATCCTAAAGCTGCTCTTTACCTGCTGGATGCGTGAAAAAGCCACGTTTTGTTAACAACCTCAATATATCAACTTATGAGGCGATGATATTCTTGTGTTTTCAGCTTTTTTCCACTGCCCTGAAGTGCCCAAATAAAAATGTTAATGCCGGCATGAGCATATAAATTCCAAATGATTTTAACAAGTTGAGGTTTTGTATTTTCGAGACTTGTTTTATGGATCAGTAGGACCCGTAGATATTCTCTGAGTCATAGTGCAATATGTTTTAGCTTCCGGTTTTGAGCGCTCTTCTGAGTTATTCTTGCAAATGCACTACACGGAATATTAAAGATGTGTGTGCCAGCGGGAAATCCAGCACACCAGGCCGGAATATTGAATATCCAAACAGTGTACACAAGAGGACATGGGCAGAGAGCAGAGACCTCCAAGCAGAACTTGTGCTCCGTTAGCCCGAGGTTGAGGAGTGAAGTAGAGAAGGATCATATCATCAGTGCAGGCGACGTGCTACCAGCCCGTCCACTGTACAAATCATTCATTAAATCATTGAATACTACTGACTTTTGCCTTCACGTTTCTCTGCTGACTTGCTATGGAAATAAGATTCATTTATTCATGAATTAAGCAGAACAAAGCTAAAGCAAAGCAAGTATTCATTATTAACTTGAGAACCTTTGTAGGAGGAGTGTTTGAAGAAACGGATGCAGTTCAGACCCTCGTGGAGGATGTGGTTATATAGCAGGAATTGGCAGGTGGCTGGACGATCATGACAAACAAGCGTCAGGCCAAGAGCTTCAAACATGAAATGAAAACGATAGAGACGCAGCAAGACAGAATTTAAAAAAGGTTCACTGGTTCCCATCTGGTCCAATATGGAGCATCCTGCACAGTTTGGTCTGGACCAAAGTCATTTTTACCATGAGCATGTATCAAAGGACTTCATGCAGAAAGGGGCTTAATCACAACTCAACTACTCGCATACGTCTTTGCCAAAAGGCATTGAAGGAAATATTTGTGCTGCCAACACCAAGGGCTGCAGCAGCAAAAGGACATTTGTCTGCACCTGGAAAACAAACACTCAGCACTCCTGCCGTCACAGCGCTATGCTGAGCCAGGCTTGTCTGGACCAGTCTGAAAAATGTTTATTCTTAGATGATAAAGCGGATGATATCTGATCTTTTTGACATCGTAAAAAACAACAACAATGAAAAACCAAAGTAAATAATGAATTAAACATACTGTGAGTATAGTCATTTGTTAAGCCAAAGCGTCATCCTTCAAATCGTTTCACATTTATATATTTCTATCTGGTCACGGACAACAGTCTAAGGATGAGGCCTGTGAGATAGTAGTGAAGTATCCTTATCCTCACACCCGTAATACAGCAAGACTTTAGTACATGCTCTGATATCTTATAGACCTGACTGCTATAATGTAATTTACTCTAGATGAAATATAACCACAGCTTGTCATTTTGACCATATATCTCTACACTCAGCTCCCTCACTTAACCTCCTATTAATGCTAAAGCTGACTTAAAAATGCTAGAAAAGAAAGAAAGAAAGCAAAAAAACAACAACAACCCATTTCATTGTCCCCTTAAATGTCTACATGCAGGAGCATTCAACGGTTAATAGATGAGGCCTCAGTAAGCTTTAGGGAGTTTTCAGATTAGTGGTACATTAAGACACTGATTAAAAAGGTAGACGCTTGTGTGTGTGTGTGGGGGGAAAAAACACCCAAAATGATCAAATGAGACAAATGGGTGGCAGAGCTACACAGCGTTTGAGAACAACTTGCAGAATGCAGGGAGCTGTGCTCTTATATGTTTTGTCTCAGACTAATAATGCTGTCTGTTTCCACTGTGTGTGGGTGCATGTGCGTATCAACCTCAGGCACTTCTCAGCGACAGAAAGAACAAACACTAAGCTGTTTACCTACGTGCGCGCGAACAAACGCTCAGATTGACTAATGAAAGCGCCGCATTAATAAATAGAGATGAATGGCACACATCTGTCGAGGGAAACCAAACAAATTAGAATAAATGACTCCTTGACTCTTCATCTCCGCACGAGGAGAGAGTTGAGACACACGCTCAGATCTGTAATTCAACCGAAATCAACTTCTCGACAGCTGTTACCTTTGCTGTTTTAGTAGCAGTTTGTATTGCTTAGGACAGTAAATATAAAAGCTTCTCCGAAAGGGCTACAGACTCAATTACTACTCTGCAATTACATGGGAAACATTGCAACATTACAACACGGAAACGCATAATGTGGCGTCTGTTATGGCAATAAAAAAAAAAGGGAAAAAAAAAAGCAAGAAACAATCCACACAGACAAGAATGTGGAAAAAGGAAATAAAGGAAGTGTTGAGATGGCACAGATTGAGACACGCTGTTGACAAGTGCTGCAGAGCATTTCCAGCTGCAGGACAGACCGGCGGTGGGTCGCAGCGGGCCCGGCAGGTCCTGCCCCTCAGAGATACGGCCGCGCTAAATTTGACAAAGTGAAAAGCCATTTGCCAGGGAACGCTTCTGTGCGTTCCCGCAGAACACAAATGAATTTCAGCTCCGCCTCATTTGACTTTTCCCCCAAAATTAAAAGCACTGAGTTGTGACACGCGATGAGAAGCGTCTTCCATTTCCACATTTGAATTCTTTCCTTTCTTCCTCTTGTCCCTCTCCCTTCTCTGCTGTCTTATTTTTCATCTTTCTGTTATTCTTTTCTTATCCTTCATTTCTTCCCTTCCTTCAGTCAATCCTACCTTCTTTCCCATCCCTTCATCCTGCCATTGTTTTCTTCTTTCCTTTCTTCCTTCTTTCTATCCCACCTTCTTTTTCACCTTTCCTCCCCTCCTTCTCAGCTATTATGCTCTTCCCTGTTTTTCTTCTATGTCCTTCCTTCCTCCCATTTTCTGTCCTTAAATCCTACCTTCTGTCTTTCCTTTTTTACTTCCTTTCTTATCCATTATTCTTTTTCTTCCTTTCCTCCTTGCTCCCATCTCTCTCTTTCCACGCAGCATCATCTTACCTTTCCATTTGACCTTCTTCCCTTCCATCTTCCTGTCCTCCCTTCTTTTCTTCATCGTTTCAGCCCTTCCTTTCTTTGTTTCTCTCTATTTACTTCGTCCGCTCCTTTTCTTCCCTATTGCCCTGTCTCTTTTTTTTGCGACCTCTCTTTTCGACTAACCCTGTCACTAGCTGTCTTCATTCCCTCTTACTGTCACTTGTGTGTCTCACAGGTCAGAAGTAAATCGTCTACAAAAAACAACATTTCTCTGAGTCAAATCTCAGAGTTTTCTGTCAAAACACCTCCGCCAGTAATGCAATCAAACCTCAAGAGGGACCTGAACCAGCGGTAGATATGTATACACACCTGTGAGTCAGCAAATCAGGGAGCTTTACAAAGCCTCATCACATAAGACTAATCTAGTCTTCTTAACGGAGAGTGAATAACATTTCTGGTGTTTCTTTTCTTTCACTTTCCTTCTTACTTTATTTTTGAAATAGTCTTTTAACAGTTAGTTATGAGGGTTTATTCATGGCTTCAATAAATAAGTTAAAACAAATATATATATAGGAATGGATTGAAGGATATGGGAACAAAAAGATGAGGAAAATGACTAAAGGTCACCTGGGATTAGCGTAGGTATATTTGTGTTTATGTATTGCGGGGGAGAAGAGAATCCGTAGATGTGGCTGTTTGCTCAGCCTTGGTGCTGCTGAGGTCTAGCAGAGATAACAGGTTGAAGGTCACTCTCACCTATTTTCTCTTCTTACTAAATACTTAACCATTTAAATGAAACTTTGGTGAAAAACTTCAGCTGAACTCAATGAGACGCTATTTCAAGGTCAGATCCCTCCCAGTGTGCCGGCTGACAGAGCGCAGCACGAGGGAGGCAGCCTCGAGCGAGCATCCCATCATAAAGGAATAAAACATTCAGAGACTTTCATAAAGTTAAAAAGCAAGTGAGGGAATTTATCTGTCACCCCAAAAAAATAAAAAAAATAAAAAAATAAATAAAAAAACCCCATTTGAATGAAATATAATCCCTTCTTTTCATGCCCCTGCACAGACGAATGACTCCGGGCTCTGTATCGTCCTCGGGAAGTTGCTCTCTGTGCAGCTCAGAGATTCATATTTTGATGAGGGCATTTCAAAGTGTCAGGGGTTTAGCAGAAAAACGTTGGGAGGGGGCAGAAAAAAAACATGAAAGAAATGCTAAGTCATTTTCAATCCGCGGCTGTGGGAGAGGAGAACGTCTCCTGTGTACGTTCCTTAAAGCCAGATCTTTTCAAAAGGTCATCCGGTGGTGATAACGACAAGACCGTGACAAGAATCGGTCACAGTTACGAGATGAGCACAATCGGAGGAGGGAGAGGGTGATGAGGCGGGAGTTTGATTTAGGGAAACGACGACATGGAGGAAAAAGAAACCCGGCGGAGCTAGAGGTGGAAAGACGGACGCGGAGGGAGGGAGACAGGGAGGGTGGAATCACCTCAGCAGAGACGAACAGAGTGAAGAATTGGATTGCATGCTGCTGCCCGGTGTAATTGTAAAGGCGCCCTGACTGAGAAAGCGATACATTGCTCCCCGGACTCAGCTCAGAAATATTATCCTCCGCCAGAGAATTCTCACGAGCGAAGCGGCAGAAGAAGAAAAAAAAAAAAAACCCTAATAAAATCAATTGATATTAAAGGCGAGCGACGGTGTGAGCTACAGGAGCCTCGGCTTGTCGGAGCGCCGCTGTTTGATATCATCCCCGGAGAGCCGGGAAAGAAGATAAGTGGCCAGATTGCTACTGCTGCTTGTGACGTGGTGTGTGCATAATGATCTGAATACCGCAGAGAAAGAGAAATATACATGCAGCCACATATAATAAAAAAAAATGTAGTTGCACGGGTGATGTTTGTCTGTCTGTGCGTGTTTTGTGTGTTTGTAATTCCGGATAAAGCCATAACTTTCCGTCCCTTTACAAGTCATTTCAAGGCCACGAACACATCCCGGCAAAACTTGTATTGACTCTTTTATCTGCCAGTGTGTGTGTGTGTGTGTGTGTGTGTGTTATTCTGAATGAGCTCTAATGGACACATGCAGCCTGAACATGACCCTGGAACAGAAACTGTTGTCTCTGTGCCAAGTACCACTCACATGCACTCAGATGTACACACAGGAAAACGCACAACACCTGTAAACACGTAATTATAAACTTTGGGAACAGATGGGCATTATGGTTCAAATGAGTTCTCTCTCCTTCACACACACACACACACACACGCACACGCACACGCACACGCACACGCACACACGCGCACACACACACACACACACACACACACACACACACACACACACACACGCACATGCTCTAAAACAGCTCGACAAATAAACAGACCGCACCGCTGTACTTGCTGCCAGAGGAGCAGTTATAAACCGGCCCCGACACTTCCCTTTAGACGTGCAGCTCACACACTGAGAGCAAAGTCGCAGTCAAATGTGTTTCTAAAAAGTGAAAAACCTGACAAAGAGCAAAGCTGTTATTACACAACCTGTTCTCACCCCCAATGAAAGTACACCACAGCTTGGTCAGTGACCCTCGGCGTCCGATACCGAGGCAAACTTCAGCTTCTGTGTCGGACGCACCAGGTTTTCAACTGACTCCAATGTAAACCCATCCAATTCGATTCCTGTCGCTGTGGGAAACTAGGGGCCACTGACTATATGACAAGTTGGGACACACAATATAGTCGTCCATCACAACAGGATTATGTGACATGGTTTTAATTACACTGAGCAAGTTATTATGATTGACACTTGGGATGGTAGTAACATTTTCAGGTGCGAAGCTTCCAAAGCAGCCACATTTCCTGAATAGTTCAAAGTTGTTTTGGGATTTTTTGTGTTTTACAAGCATGTTAAATACTTTTGCTATTCGTTTAGATGAAGTAACAGATGTTTTGGGACTGTTCTTTAATAACTAATAATAAATAATTGAATTACTTTTCTGCAGCATGTCTGCATTTCCAAGAAGGAAAAACATTTCTTCGTCCCTCCATCCCACATTCTCTCTCTCTAGCTACTAACAAACAAGAAGAACACTAGTTGTCCTGTTTATACGTTTTTTTTAAGTTAATTGTATTTTTATACACGACAACAAGGGAACTGAAGCACTAGGGAAAGCTTTGAGTGACGGGCACTAACAAAGCTTTATTTAGTCGGGCACATCATATTAACACGGCCAAATGAAACACATTTTCACTTCATTATGTAGAAACACCTGCATTCTGATTAACCGTGCTGCATTTTGTAACAAACAGCTTGAATTGAATATTTAATACATTTCCCCGCATTTGTAATAAATGATTACTTATTGCAGTGGCACTATTTTTAAATGAAAATCCAATAATACATGCATTATGTAAGAACAAACCAAAATGGAAGGCTTCATCTGTAAACGTTCTATTTTTGAATTTTTTATAATTAAGCCAAAATAAAACTTCCTAAATATTCAATTAGACCTCAATGGCCTAAGGGGCCCCCATTGGCATTACAGTTGACTCTGATCTTAGTCCAAATAACCAAATAAACCAAAGATCAGCTTTTTATCATGTCAAAAACTCATCCACACTTATTTCTACCAGGGTTGACTACCACAATGGTCTTTTGACAGGGCCCTCCACAAAGCTTCGGCTTATTCAAAATGCAGCTGCTCGAGTTGTTACAGGGACCAAAAGGTCAGACCACATCACCCCAATTCTCAAGTCACTCCACTGGCTTCCTGTGAGCCACAGACCTGAATGTAAGGCAATGCTGATTACATGGAGTGGGACCAAAGTACATTACAGACTTGTTTAACTCTCTGAGACCCGTCGTCACAAGTCTTGCTTAAAGCTACAGTGAAGATACTACACGGCCTAATGAATCCATTGGCACCAGCCACGTCATGTTAGCTTTGGGGAAGGAAGAGAGTCCCTTGACCTCACACCTCAAGATATGTGAATGAAAAAGGGTTTTACCCACAAGTCTCTCCTTTACAGGTGTGGCCGCTTTATTTTAATCCCATGCAGTTTGAGGCAAAAAAGATGCATTTCTTTGCATGCAGTAAAAACGTGTTATTTATTTTTCGCTTATTTGAGAATGGTGTATTTGGATATTTCTGCATGATGGGGTCCCTAAACAGTCCTGGAATTGCATACATTTTGTGAGAATGGGAACGGGAAACTGAGACTTTTGGATCCAATGAGCCCAGTATTCATTTGTGATAATGTTAGTCCCTTTTTAAATCACTGTATAAAATGACATGTTGTGACCTCTAGGTGAATCACAGCCTCATGAAATGTTACAACCACAAAACCAGAGACCACGCGCTTTCAGAGGACATATGGCCTTCCTAGGTATATTGACAATAAAGGGGATTCTGAGCAGTTTCCAGAACTGAAGTTGAAGCAGAAATCTACAAATGTTTTGTTTGTAAGTTTTAGACACCAAATCACAGCATGACTTGTTCTGGTGTGTTCCTCAAAGTATTTGCATCGTAAAGTGGTATTTTGGAAAGATTTTAGATTTTATTTAAATTTGTAATCAATTCTCGAGTGGTAAAAACTGGTTAAATTTAGTACCAAATCAACTTTATCAACTCAAAAATTCCTGCATAAACTTATGAGACACAAGCGAGCATGGGCACGGCTGTCCTATACTTATTTTTTATTTCTGAATCATGAATGGAACAACTTGACAAAGTGCAGAGCTGCATTAAGCTGAGCTGAATACATTTCTCTTTAGGTTCCAAGCTTTCAGGTGACTTTAAAAAAACCCTTTTAAAACTCGATTACACCTGGTAAAATAAACCGGATGTAAACATTCCTTGGATGTACGCATGTGAAACTGGCTGAGCACTTGGTCTCTGCATTTGTTCGGAAGAAGCAAACAACTCAACTCCCCCATCTACTGAGAAGCCTGTTCTTGTACTCTGTCAGCACGAACCAATAACAAGCAGCTAATAGAAGCCTCCTCTCAGCGCACCTGGCTCCAAACACAAATCCCACACTGAAGCTCCGAATCAAATTATTTGATCTTTACTCGGGTGTTTTTGATAGTTGTGTGTCCTGGCAACTTGCTTTCCTTTCTGTTTCTGCGCAATACATCAGCTGTAAATAGGAGGACTCTGTACGCCACAGCTGGCCAATAACACTGACAGTGAGGCAAAGAAACAGGAGGGGCCGGACCTATCAGACACTCGCTAAATGAGGCCCCTGGCACAGACTACCGCTTGTAAAACAGAGGAAGAACACACACAACACACACACACTCCTAAAAGCACAGAAAAGCAGTATGTGCATGTGAGTGTGTCTGCTGAGTGATGTCCATTTCCCTGCAGGTTAAGGTCAGGACCCATCTCTCTAAGGCTTTTACTGTCACAGACCGCTGGGCTCGACATTTCCTGCGCGACACCAGGCCATTTGGCAAACAGCAGGGTTTAGCACACTCCCAATCTGGGTGTCTGTGCATGTGTGTGCATGTGTGTGTGTGTGTGTGTGTGTGTGTGTGTGTGAGTGAGTGAAGCAAAGGATACAGATAGGAAAATGATTGCATGTTGGCGTGAATATGTGTGGTTTTGTTTGTAGGGTTTGTGGGGGATGTGCTTGTAGATTTGAAAGTACAGTGCTATTGTGTGTCCGTGTGTGTGTGTGTGTGTGTGTGTGTGTGTGTGTGTGTGTGTGTGTGTGTGTCTGACAGACCCTAACATCCATCTGCCCCATGCTACTCAGGGTGTCCCTTTGCTCTTCAGAGAGGGACAGTCTGAAGATTATTCAATGGTGTCCCGCCACTGACCTCTAATCTGTGTTCTGATGAACAATCTAGTGTCGCGTGTACATTTAACCGACCATAACATGTGTCCGTACCGTGTGATCTCTCTACACAAGCCGCTTAAAATGGCTTCTGCAGTAATACGTCTATCGGGCAGAGAGACACAAGGGAGATGATGATGACAATGCTGCATAGTCTGTCCATTTACTGGCACAGAACAACAAGATTAACAGTCGAAAACGTGCGTCGATCTACACTTCCAACTGCCTGGACGTACCACTCAATAAACACATTAACTCTAAAGCGAACGGACCAGAAAACATCATACACAGCAGGAGGAGGCCAGGTCCCCTCCACCCTCAGCTGATAATCAAACAATAATCATCCAGATGGCAAATTCATACCATCGGCTATAAATTGTATCATATGTGCTACTTTTTGACATTGACTCTACTCCTAACCAACAACATGCCATTATTCAGCTTACAGCCATCTATGAGATCTATATTGGCTGTTTTTCATTCAATGTCCATGCGACAATCAGCTGCTGAAAGGGAAATTAGCTGCTTTATATTTCTGGTTAATTTGTGATAAATAGAAGAACTGGGTGGAGAGCAAAGAGTCCCACTTATGGAGACTGATCTGCTGCATCAGGACTGTGTGGGTGGGGCTTGATCAGGTTTGATTGACAGTGACCAAACAGCCGAGCACCTGTCATCAAATTTCTGATTCAAACGTTTTTAAAATCCTGATTGGTTGCCTTTTTCTAACTGAGCCCCGCAGCGCTTCAAACTAGTGAGAAGCTGAAGAATGCATTGCTTCAGAAACACATCCATGTTAAATACACAGAATGAAACGGGTTCATCCCTCTCCTCCCTCCTCCCGCCTCCCTACCCCTGTATATGTCAGCCTTACTCCCCTCGCTGATGTTCTCCTCTTTTCTCCCTCCTTCTGTCCCGCCTCTAGGTAGGTATGTTTGTTCCCCACATTGCGCTATCAAAGCGGGGGCCTCTCCTGACCCACGCCTTATCTCTGATTGACGACTGACGTCTGCAGCAGTGAGGACCACAACGCAACTTTTCCATTAACCTTCATCTAACACAGTGCGAGATGTGTGCGAGTGTGTGAATAAAAGAGAAATCTGACGGAAGCCAAAGGTTTCCTTCAAAGTTTTACAATGTCGGAGTTGAGTGGTACGTTGCTTCGTTTTTTTTTTTAAGTGCTATTCTTGTATGTGCTTCGGTGCTGTATGCGTGTTGTTGAATTCATCCAAAAAATAGAACAGAATGTAAAGAGACAGAAGGGGAAAAATAAGAGACAGACCGAGAGAATGTGACACTGCGAGCACGCCTGAATAGCCGAGTAGATTAAGGGTATACCGTTAAAAGAAAGCGTGTGACATAAGCAACATAAGCAACTAAATCACTTTCAAAGCCATTCATGGCTTCCCCCGATCCCCCACTTGCTACGCCCGCTGCGTATTATTGCATGTTTGTCAGTGGGATGTCACGCCACGCTCCCCGGGGTGCATTTGATCTGACTCACCCTCACAGCCCTGGGAGCGCGTTGTCTCTCATGCAGAAGAAACCCCCGACACAGTCGACCACTTAATATCAAGGAAAGCCGCCCTCATCCACAGGGTTAAGCTTTAAAAAAAATTATCCATATCTCACTATTATCAGAGCACAGAAGTGCCAGCAGCACTGTGGCAATACACTTTTGCAGATTTTTTTTTTTTACCATTTGCCACGTGGCTCACATCCATATTTAATTTTATAGCTTCATATTCTATTTAACAGACTGGCAGTTCATTACTAGTAGTAAAAAGCGTCCTGAACATCAAGCTCAACTACGCATTAAAGTTGCATTAACGCCCCATTCACCAACTAAATCACAACTTCCCACCCTCCAAATGCTAGTTGTTTGAGGCAAAACCACATTCCCTTCCCGCTGAGATGTGCACATGATGCAAATTTAATGCATGGTGCCTTACCTATGTACTATAAAGGGATATGTGCTATATAATCATTTTTTACATTTACACTGCACATTCTTAATACATACTTCTCAGGCACGTGCATGAATTTAAAGCGTTGCCAGGTCAGCTCCAACACATCAGAGGCACTTAACCGCAGGGCGTCTGAGTCACAGCATTTATGTGGGAATGGGATCGAAATGTGAAATGAAACCCTTAAATAACTGCGAAAAAATAAATAATCTCATATTTTAGTGAGGAAATAAAGGTGGTGATTTGTATTCAGGGGGGGGGATTAGGAATACAGTCACACACATCTCTCTCTGCAGCTTACACTCAATGCTAAATGTAGTGGTGAAACCGTTGATTGAAAAGGGATCCGTTGAAATGGAATATTAGAGATATTTTCAGGTGGATGTGACTCAAATGTCATGCATTAACTATTTAATCAGGTATTTATTGGTTATATGAGGGAGTGCAGCCTCACCAGCTCTTTTAAAACACATCTCCGTGCTGAATGACAGAGCTGACGTCAAATTGCCCAGAGAGAACCTGACGCAAGCTTAGACGTGGAAGCAGACAGTACAATATCTCAGGCTGTTCATGGATTAATATTGCGGCTGCAGCTGTCATATGAATTGACGCCAGGACTTTAAGCGGTAGCATAACATTTGAAAGGAATGGAACTATGAATACGAACACACATGCTTACTTATCCATATTGTAATAATAGACTTCTACTTCAGAATCACAAACCTCCCTCTTATACACATAGAGACAGAGAGGGCAACAAGCGAAGATGGCATGCACACTCATAATAACACATACATGTTTTTCTTCTTTTCTTTTGGATTCACAAAGTGGGAGGGAAATTACACGCTTGCACAGAGGAAGAAAGGGGAGCGCACAAATCAAGCCCTAACTGCATGTGAAGGCCCAGCATGCCCATGTGCCTTTGCTGCCCGCAGACCAAACACTGGACGTCAATGATGCAGAGGCAACAAGACAGCTGGTATACACACACACAATATACAAAGCATTTCTTCACAGTAAACTAAAAAAAAAGTGAAGACACATCCTCCTCTTTCACCTTTTCCTTTCCTCTTTTTCACTCTCTCATTTTTTTCCTTTCCCATCTCAAGCCTCTTTGCCGACACGACGTGTGAGCTAGGCGTCTAGCTGAGACCGAAAAGGTGTGAGTGAGAGAGATAGAGAAGTACAGATAAAAGAGAAGAGAAAAGACAAAAACACTAGGAGCCAGGGAGAAATGTTATAAAGCAATGAGAATTAAAATGAAGGGGGTGGAGGAGGTGAGAGAAGCAGCGGAGGATAGCAGGAATAGAGAATTAAATTTGCAATTTGTGTGACCGCCTGACCCTGCAAGGCACTCAGCTTAGCACCTGCCAAATGAATAAACAACCACATTATACTTTCTCCTGGCTGAAGGCAAGATGCAGGTACGCTCTGAGGCTGAAAGTCTGTTCATTCATTGCATTCACGTCTTCTGGGAAAATAAAATACACCTCACGTCAGCTTTCAGGCACTACTGCTTGAAAACTCGGTCAGACAGTGGAAGGTGGTTTTTCAGATTTTCTAAAGATAAAAAATATATATTTTTTAAAAACCCTGCACACCTGTGTTTGAAAAGACAGCTTCCTTTCAAATCGTCGTACCCTCAAAGTGAATGACTTCCATCTCATCAACTCATTTCCTCATCATGTCTTTTTAAAGGGCATGCACGGCATTCACTGCAAATGATTATTCTGTGTGTGGTTAACGCAGAAATTCTTGGCTGTAAAAGATACATTCTAATGTCAACAGCAAGCAGCTGTTTTCAGCAAGACTAAAAGCCCACTGTACACTACGTGTTCAACACCAAACAGCGGACGGACACAGAAAGCAACTAGCCGGTGAACATAGAGGAGCATTTAGCAGCTAAAGAGACAGATGTTCCTATCAGCTACCAGACAGAAGCATGACTCCAAATGATTGCTAATGTTGCTCCTAACTGCTGTGTGTGAAAATAGGCAAATATTTGAATACAATTTTAGTAGCAACGCAGATGATGATGATGATGATCAATGTTTTGTTCACAACTTCTTCCCTCAAAAATAAGAAATATGAAAATTTGCAAGTTTAGGCAAGACTAGTATTTGATAGTCGTCATTGGCAGAGCCTTTTAAGAGTCCATTAAGTGATCATCATGGCTTAGTTTTGACTGGATATGACAGTTTTGATGATACCAAAAAAAATAATCTCTGTAACTAGTGTAGTGCCTGTTCAGAACGCATACTCATTCAGAGCGGGGGTCGATTTTTTTTGGCCCCTGATAGTGTTGCTTGCGGCATTGTTGAAAAGCGCACCTGGCTTTGTTCACTTCAGGGAAGTGAAGAAGAGTTTGTTTGTAACATTGGTATATCCAGCATCCAGCAGCAAAAGTGAACTGCAGTCAATGAGCCTGTAAAGGACCGCTGCTGATGACACGCTCGTCTCAGTCCGCACAGCCCTGAAGCCCCGCCCCCCCTTGCCCTGAAGCCCTGCCCAGCAGGCATTAGAGCAAACCTTGAAGACCAGCTATAGCAAAACTGTATGGAATACCAAAAATCCAAAGAAGTGACTTTTTCTGGCTCTGACCACATGTTGTATCTTCCAAATATGGTGATGATTGCTCAAAAGGTGTAGGAACAAAACACTGGAAATCAGATTTGGACACAATTTAAAATGGCGGAAAATGGATCCAGATGCCAATAGGCATGGCTTACATGGATAGATTCATCTGGACCAACAGAAAAGGGATTCTTGTTTCTGAGTATTGTGGTTCAAAAGTTACGGGACAAAACATAGAGCTTGTTGTTTAAGCGCCACCATCTAGTTAAATTGCACCAACTTCAACACTACATGTGCTTGAGTCCCGAGCGATACACCCACTAAGTGTGAGGTAGACTGGATGGACAAACCCATATACAGACACACAGACACACAGAGAAGACATTTCTTGCTTTATAGTTAGATGTCGGTGTGCAGGAAATCATGACAAGGTCCTCCACTGTTCAATAGCTGCACTTGGGACCTGCTATTTCACAGCTGCATGGTGAAATGGAAATTAAATCATGACATTTGCTTTTGGAAATTTAAAACCACATATTTTTACAACAAGTCAGCACAGCGGAAGACAAGACGAGAAATGTCTGTACACACAGAGGATAAATGTCAAAACCTTTAAGTGAAAAAATCCACTATTCTAGCCACTTAGAGTTGACCTTCCTCGTATTAAAGAACATTAGCATACCCTAGAGAGATAAATAATGATATTTGTACCTGTTCCAGACAAATGTTCATCTCTCTTGTTCTGTCTCTCCGACTGGATGCTCTGTTCTGTCTCTGGCTTGTTTTGTTTGTTTCTCTCTGTCTTTGTTCTTCCTGCTGATCTTTCTCCCTGCAACCTATTTGATTCAGGCTGGCATTCATGATACCTCTCTGGACCTCCCGTCTCTTTTGCGCCTTGTTCTAGCACTAGCACCATTTTATCAGCCGAGCTCCAAAAACAAAATTCAACATACAGGGGCAGAATGGGACTTATCAATCCACACCGTAGAGCGGAGAGAATGAGGCCGTTGTTTACGTATCTCTACCCTTCATCTGTGTGATCCTCAGAGCTGCCGGCTGTCTCCGATATGGATTAAACCTCAGACATGATCGCCATTCAGAGAGGCCGTCCGGAGAGCAAAGGGACTGGGTTTAATCCCTGTCTGCAGGACTGGCCCTCAGCAAGGTAAAATAAAGGATGTTTTTTGCGGTTTAGGTCTTGATGAATTGCAAATAAAGAAACAACGTGCAGGGGATCTATTGGCAGAAAACAAATTTAATATTAAAAAGCATGTTTTCTTTAGTTTAAAATCACCTGAGTATAAGAATAGTTGTGTTTTCGTTAGCTTAGAATGAGCCACTTATGCCTACATACGGAGCGTGTCCTTTTCAGGAACACACATCTACTGAAGACATGTCCACTCCTGTCCTGGTGCTCACCATGAAGGCCGCTGTATCACAGTTACTGAAAGACGACACAGTGATTGCACCGATCAGAATTTGCAGTGGTCTCCTATTCAGTAACTCGACAAAGCAGAAGAGAAGTTACCTTGATGTAACTCCAGTTCAAGTACATGCGTAGCTCACCGTCACTCTATACTGAGAATGCTTGGTTCCAATTGGCTGCCAGATGTGCATTAACTTCTGTGCCTGTGATGCAGATGTGTGTTTGTTGTTCTAAATGAATCAGGATCAACTGTAGTGAGGCTACATTAAAGAACGTGGATAAAGCCTGATGGGAACAATGCGACAAGCTAACTTCAAACACACTTAGACTTTTACAGCGATGAAATGTATCACCTAGTTCTCTGTGTTACCAGCTTTGCTAGAGCTATTCCATAAGTCCTCTCTCCTCACCCTGGTAGATTTGAAAAGTCACATTAAGCTCAAGTATCAAATGGGTTTGAAAGTTAGCTTGTTGCCTTGTTCTCATCAGGCTTTATCCACGTTCTTTAGCGTAGCCTCACTTGAGTTGATGCTAGAACAACAAACAAACATCTGCATCACAGCTGCATGATTTAAGGAACACCTGGCAGCAGACTGGAATCATGACAGAGATCTAGGTGATACAAATCATCGCTGGAAAGGTTTTCAGAAAGAGTGTGTTCAGATGAATGTAAAAGCAATCAGTGATATTTCTCTTCATGCGTGTGAAGTTGATCAATCAGGTAGGATTTTAAAACTCCCAGCTCAGGCTTGTGATTATCAATAACAATTGTGAACGTACAACTTATCATATTTGTTATTATCCCTTATTTAAACATATAGGATGCCTTCCTTGGATAGACTGTATGAATTACAAACATAGAACTTTTATTTTTTTCACATGGTGAGTGGGCAGTCCGTTTGCTGCCCACTCTCTGCCTCTACAGCATAAAGCACTTAGAGCTACTTGACTTCTAAAATAAAACAACAGCCAGCAAATCTTTTTTTTTTTTTTTTTAACGTGTGTATGTCATTATTATTTTAGGCCAAAAGCGCTTAACTGCCATATTAACAAGGATGAGTGCAGCTTCACAATGAGCACTTGAATCCAAAGTTGTCCTGAGAATGACTGTCCATATTGTATTTGAGTATTCAAGATGATAAGTGGTGAAATAAGTGTTCAACCAGAGCCAAGCGATGACAGTCAATCACATCACAGCTTACCTGGTTGGAGTATCGCATGCTGACGTTGCGCTGGTCCTGGCGGGGAACATAGCGGTGGATGGGATCAATATCTTTAGGGCTGATCAGCTCATCCACTACACACACACACACACACACACAGACCAAGATAGATTAACACAAATACAAAACACACGCCCACATAGACAGGAGGGCAAGTGCAAAAAAAGGAGAACAAAAAAGACGAAATAATAAATTTTTCGTTGTTTACACAAATACTGACACACACATATGCACACAATGGATGAGTCAAACTGCATCCTTGGCTTCATGTCAGCGAAGAATTAAGCAATATTTAAAATCATTAGACAATCGTGGATAATGAAATTGAATATGTTCTGTCATATTACACATAACATGGTGTAATAAATCTCATCTAATATGACTTGACACACAAACACACAACATGGAGGCGTACCCAGCAGCATGGCGATGTTGTAAAGAGCCTGACCACACAGGAAGACCATCCCATCACGGCCAGAGTTGCTAGGGAAACGCTTCTGGCTTCCGTGCTTGTTTTGCTCCGCCTCCACAAAGTCAGCCGGTACGTAGTAGTATTTGGGGATCACAGCATGGCCTGGCATGGGAGAGGAGGACTGTGAGCACTCTGTGTGTGTGTGTGTGTGTGTGTGTGTGTGTGTGTGTGTGTACTTTCTCTGGACACGTCTTACATGTGTGTTTGAGGGAAAAAAACAATCTACACTTCACTCCTGGTGTTACGGAAAACCTACTTAAATAAAGGCTGCGGCTCAGACGCACACGATACGTAGGAACAACTTCACACAATACTGCATTTTTAAAACAATGCATTTTTATGTCATTTTTAAACCAATTTTCTACTGAAGAGGAACATGTCCATGTGCTGTGCTCACACATATGAATCGAATGTTATTGTGAGCCGCTGTCAATAGCTGCTTCGATGCCACCAGTCTTCTTATATTTTCCAAAATTCACTCAGAATTTTTTCATTTAAAACTCATACAGGCAATTAAACCACTCAGGTATTCATAATTTAACTGAAAAAATAAAAAGGAGAACTCACACAGAGGTACAGGAACAGTACATTTATGTATCAAATGTGCGTTTTCACAGATCTGTCATAACAGGTAAGTAATGGGCACCAGCTGCTGAACCACTGTAATGGAACAAAGTTGTTCCTGATTGCTTGGAGTAAAAGAAAATGCTGCTAATTCAGTCTGAATTTGAAGGTACAGTCATTCAAGTCTGTGGAAGCAGAACACTAATCAATGGTGCTGCAGAAAAAGCATTCGCCCACCAGCGCAGAGACACGGGTTCAACATTCTGGCTAACACGAGCGGCAGTGTGGGTGGGACGGTGGTGAGGGATCATGTCCTAGTAACAGAACCAGCCACTCCTAGTGTTTGGTCTGTGTACACTGTCTCCATCTTCTACACCCCGTCCTGAGCACAAATTAAAGGTAGCAGCAATGAGGACTGCAGTGAGGGGTGGGTAAGAAGAAAAAAAGAAGAGTAAGAGTAGAGATTTAACTAACACCTAACCCTAACCCTAACCCTACACAAAATACTACTGTGGCTGATGGGAATGTAATTAGTCAGACCAATAATTAGACCAAGTATTTGGTCATTGGACACACTATAATTTGGTCTCGATGGTGGTACTAGAAGAAAAGAGTAATTACAATTCATCCCATGTACGTTTGAATAATGAAGTGAAATTTAACGACAATTCAGTCTGATTATCAGTTATTATTAACAGTTTCTTGAGAGTGTGGGTCAATATGAATACAACCCACTTCCAAGAAAAAAAAAGTCAAAGGATGGCACAACGGTTGCAAATGCTGCCCATTCACCACAGCACAGCGGCATGTCTCCCAGAGCTGCGCCCTGCATGTGTCTGTGTATCATTAAAACAATGGGAGACCGTGACTCCCGGGAGGCCTGGCGAACCTGCAGCAGAACACACAATAGCGGCTTCTCACAGCAGCAAATGCATTTTGTGGGTTTAGACTTTTTAATGGTGAAAGCGGAAAAAAGCACATTTGTGTTATCTGTTAAAACCCAGCCAATTAACTAAAGGAGTTTTGTTATCCATACATAACCAGTACAAAGGCACTGTGGAGATGTCCGGAGCAACATACGTAAGTCAGCTCTGTCTCACATCATTATCCTTTCTGCACAATTATTCTTGTGCTATTATGAACAGGCTCACCGCTAGGAAATAGGAACTCACAGCTCTTGACATTCCTATCATTTTACTGTCTCCCGAAGTATCAATGGGCGGAGGTTAATATAAAAGGCGGGCTCTTTCACAGTATGTCACAGTATGTGGGGTATGAATATGGATGATGTCATTTCATTTTAAGAGAATTGTTTTCATTGCAAGAGGGAGAGAGAACAGGGGCAGAAGCTCCAAAACGAACCACATAGATATGTCAAATCGGTTAAAGTTGTGTGTGTGTGTGTGTGTGTGTGTGTGTGTGTGTGTGTGTGTGTGTGTGTGTGCATTCTTAATTTGCCTCTATTCATCGGTCACTGCATTTGTGTGTGTGTGTGTCTATTCATGTCATTGCTCACCCTCATAAGACTGGAAGATGATGGGTTGAAGGAGGTCTTGGTATTCTTTGACCTGAGCACTATTTCCTCTGAACACCCCTGCAAAACGCAAAACGCAAAACACACACACACACACACACACACACACACACACACACACACACACACACACACACACACATTAATGACAACATCTGCATTTACACAGCAGATACAGAAGGATGTTTATGGCCACCAGGTGAATGTACGTCCAACACCATCTTGTCTTTTAGCTCTGGTTTGCTCTACACAAACTCCTGAGGGAAACAGCTCGGGCTTAATTAATTAATATAAAAATATAGATTATTACAACTTTAATGTTCAAGCACTGTTGTGTGCTTTACAAGTGAAAACCACTATATCAGACTGAGCAGCAATCAGAATTCTGACCTTTTAACTCCAAATAATCCACAATTATTACATGCATCATATAAGTAAATGTAAATGATATTATTCTTGTTCTTCTTCTTGTTGCGAAGTCTTGCTTTTTTAAGTTCTGTTTACTTTGTTTTTGTCTTTTAGCTATTTGTATTACACAGATTATTTATGTTTTTTTTTAGTAGTTAAAAGATAGTCCCATAAAGATGAACAGGCCCTAAATCAGATTATTCCTTTGTCCTACAAACGTCAATGGAGAATAAACCGACAGCAGGGTGATTTAATAATGCTTAAATGCACATTACTGGGAGAAAATATACTTCATTTCTGACCATTCCCTTAGGTTCACACACAAATTTCACACATCACATATTTTCAAAAAGTGTTTCTAAGTCCTCTAAAAGCTGGCAAACACCAAAGTGATTTCCTGTCACATCATTCAAGTCTGTCTTCTATCTTCCCAATGACCCACTTGAGGCATCATAACAGCAGCTATGGATAGAACAAGGCTTACCGTCAATCATCATGTAGATGAAAAATATGGGAAACTCGCACTCGATCCCATCAAAAAGCTGGAGAGAGACAGAGAGAGAGAGGAAATTATTGCTTTTCCATTTCAGAAAAAGGAAAGAGGTACAGCGACTCTAAAGCAGCGGATGGCTGAACTTTAGTAGCGCTGAGTACGGAACAGAAGGGCACAGGGAAAATATATAGGAGACGTGACATTGCAAATGATAACTCACAGAACACACAGAGGAATAACATTGCCTCCTTGCAAGGTCATTTTCTTTCAAGTTGTGCTGTTTGTTTTGAGGGGATCATTTGAAGGTCTGAGAAGTCAGAAAGTTACTGTGACAAATAACAACGAACACTGAGAGAAGAGCTGGATCTGGAAGTTTATAGGTTTTATTAGTCAAGACTGCAACTGGTCCTTGTATAACACAAAAATAATAATATCTTAAAAAAAGGAAGGTAAAACAGGAGGAAAAAATTGTAATTTTGTACTTAGAAAATCATGGGGGGTTAGTAGTTAATGGGTAACTGCTTTAATGCACAGAGTAGGACACAGTAACAATCTCCCCATATTATTACAGTAAAATAAACATCTTGCTATTTCCTGGTGAGCTTTGTAGGAAGATAAATAAACACATAAGAAGCAGAGAAGTGCCTTCAAGCGACTTCTTGCTGACGCCTCTAGTTTGTTCGCAATTAGTAAGTGTGAACATGAACCGGACGGACCACAACGAAAACTAAGACAAAAGTGTGTGTTGTCCTTTTTTTTGTGTGTTGTTCATTTTGTTCCAAACAAAATCATCCGACCTATCGGTGTGAGGGTAAGATATTCCTACAAAAAGATAATTTGGGTTTTTGAAAATGCTCCCAAACCTCCTAATGAGCATTCAGTTGGGTTGAGCTGACTGTGAAGGCCTTAGCATACGACTTGCCTCATTTTGATACTCATCAAACCATTCACTGACCCCTGTGTGGAGGCATGTGTATTTGTTATGTCTCTCTACTAATTTATTCAGATTTTTAATTAAATTAAATCTCTCCCTCATAAGCACTTTGCAAGTCACGACTGACCGATTGACTGACTGATCGATATGAGTGAGTGTATGCGTGACCGGGCGACCGTCTGCTTGTTTTCAGTCGACAGAACACAGAGAAATAAAAGGCAGCGCGCGGCGGCAGCAGCTGGGGTGAATTTTCCGGAACAAACCCTTGAATTGACACGAACGCCATCATTTGTTGGATTATTCTCGGAATCTTACTCAGCCAGAAATCCTATTGCATCACTTGTGTGTGTGTAGTGTCACACATTTACACAAACACACAAACCATCATCTGGTTACAAGTCACATGTAGCTGAGACATTTAAGTGATTTGCGGCTTTATTAGTTCCAATAATTCAATCCCATCTTTGTTTATGCTCGCCTAAGGAGGTTCAACACAAAGTAGAAACGACGTGATCTCATGCGAAGGCCTATAAAACCACACGCCACATTTGAGGAATTCCACTTATCATGATACACAAGTTTTTCACGTGTCATTTCATGCCACGGGGTTATACTTGCGAAACAGCTTTTTCACGTGTTATTCATTGCAATTTTACTGCTAGATGCCGCCAAATCCTGCCACACCGTTAATGTGAAACGGCTGCGGTTATATATAGGCAACAATACTAGGTTAACGGCTGTAGTTGGGGTTAGGCAACGAAGATATTTAGTTAGGTTCAGGAAACACATCACAGTTGGGCTTAAAATACTTACATAAACTAAGTAAAATATGAACATGAACAGAGTAAACGTAAGCATACAATAAGTATTGAAAACTATAAATGCCAATACTCCTGACTATCTTTGTCCCTCATCTTTTTCAAATCTCTCCACACTGATGGAGGATAAAAGAGACAGCATCGTTTTGCAACGACAAATGGCTGTCACACACACATGTATGTGGGGAGCTGCATTCACTGTCACCAGGCAGACAATACTACGTGTAGGCTTAAAACGTGCCTCTTTAAATGTTTAATGGCTGCCCCCTGTGATTATGCAGCAATGTGTGGCTTCGCACTGTGTATTTCAGCAGAGATGAGAGGCAATTAGAAGCTATCAGGGGCTGAGAGGGATGACAGAGAGAAAAACGAAAAAGAAGAAAAGAAGGTGCATGAAGAGATACAGAAGCAGAAAAGGGTTCATTTCAAGAGGGGGGGGGGGGGGGGGGGGGAAGAGCCAAAGCAGTCACCCAGTGAGGCCTGTGCTTTTTGGCCCGTTGAGGCTGTAAACAGGCAGGGATCCCTGGTGTTTTGTGCTTGAGCAGCTCGACTGATTGGTAAAACTGTCTATCACACAGGCTGCTGCTCTCTGTCAATGGTAAACAGACAGGGAGCACAGACGTCTGCCCTGCTGTGAATTCTCTCTTAAACACCAACAACAACTTCACTCCATGTCTTCGGCAGGGAGACCTGGTCTACCTGTGACAGACAGAGCTCACGCTGTGTCAGACACTCGCTCGGCATTTCATTACTCTGTGTGTTTATGCTCATCATTCAAAGGAGGTGGTATTTTGTTTGTTTTTTTGTCATGTACCATGTTTCTAATGTTGTTCCACCTCTAAAACTGGCATCATTTCTCACATTCAAAAAATCAGGGGGTTGTTTCAATATTTGTCACTGGAAAAATGGTAATCTTGTGGTAACATTTACTGCATTGTGTAATTTCACCACCTGGCACAATTTCCTGTGATATTACTTTTTTATTAATACTTGCACTATTTGATGATGTGGCAGCAAATAAATTACTGTGAACGACAGCAGGAGCGATCGGGAGTTTAAGCTATGAAACTTAACTGGAACTGTCTTCCACAATAAATATGCCTGTCTGCTGCAAGAACTGAAGGCAGGAGGGAGCCTGAAGGAACCAAGGCATTAAAAACTGTTTGCTAATTCTCAGCCAGGCGTCAAACTCTGGTTCTAAAACTAAACTTGCATTCTTTCTAACGGACAACACGGGGGACGACTCCTCAAAAAGAATTCTGATTGTATAGAAGTCTGTGAGAAAATGACCCTAATTCTCACTTGATTTATTACCTCAGTAAACATTGTAAACATGAGTTTACGGTCTCAATCTCTAGTTTCAAGTCTTCTTCAAAACAGCATGATGTTCATTTTGTAAATTATGATCCATTTAGAGTCAAACAGAAGATATAGCAGCGTATGCTTTAGGACTTTGTGATTGAAAGATCACTGCTACGGAATTGTCTGTGTTTTCGTCTTACAACTTTGACCCTTTCACAGTGTGTTTTCAGTTCATGAAAGTTAACACGGGGTGAGAGCTTGATTTAAGAATGGCCATTCTGTGGGAGACGGAAGCTAATTTCAAAGTATTCTAAATGGTTAAGAGTTGGTGATGTCAAAGAAGCACTTCCACTGTCTATGTCTTGTTTGTTCTGTTGTTAGCACCAAAGATCCACCTTTCTGCAAACAAAAGAACAGCCAAAAGCAATCTAATTTTCTAAAAGGGATATTGTTTTAAACATTTTGTAGAGCGACATAGCAGCCGTGAGAGCCACGCGCTGCAATCTGTTGTGTCCTGCAGAAGTGCAGTACATTAAATAACAGGTCACTGCCAGTCACAAGGTCTTCAGATCACAGCTGAACTGTATTGTATGTGTAAAGCTACTTGAAACACAAATACATATTTCGAGCAATGTCCTTAATAAATAATTTACCAGTATGTTCTTTGTCAAGAAAACATGTTTCCTTACCAACATGTCTAGGGTGCATTCACACTGGACACGTAGAGCTATCCACTTGTGTTCAGATCACCCAAGGTGCATGTTAACAGGCTTTAGTATCAGGTACCCACCACTGAGTAGAAATGATGAGACCTCTTGAATGAAAGGGGAAACATCTTCTAGACCAAAGAGAAACTCTCCCCAACCGCTTCTCTGAGCTCATTAATTCTGAGAGGTTAGTTCGGCAGCTAGTGCAAGGATTTGTTTAGCATTAAGCGTCTGATTCACTCATTGTACACTGAGCTGATTCTAAAGTGAATGCGCTGCCATTTCGACAGGATCACGGGGGAGATATATATATATATATATATACATATATATATATATATATGTATATATATGTATATATATATATATATATGTATATATATGTATATATATATACATATATATATATATATACATACATATAGAAATATGTGAATGATAGTGAGTTCATTGTCCTTTTCTGAAATATATATATATATATGCATGTGCACACCCACAGTCAGACTCACTAACACATACAAACACACTAACATTGGGAGTGAAAAACCGGGAGGATTAAAACACTTGAAATGGGTGAGGCTAAGTCACAGACAGATTTATGAGCATTATCATACAAGGATAATACCTTTACAGGCTTAAACACTTCAAAAACTTTTCAAATGTCACACTCCAGCACTTTCAAGTTGAACTTTTTCAAGTTTTATGCATCGCCAGCCATTAGCGCATGCAGTGTTGTAAGTCTCCATGACCTTAAGTCCAGCTTTTGTCACAGTGGACAACAATATTTTCAAACATCTATCTTTTATCTTTGGAGGTGGAGCAGCTCATTCTCTGCAATTGAAAGACAGACGGCTTCCTTTCTTCTCTAGCGGGGTTCCCCAGGGCTATATCCTGGATCCTTTACTGTTTTTTATCTGCCAATCTCTTTGAGACATATTATCCACAGATGTAATATTTATTTCAACTGCTATGCTAATAACAGTCAGCTGTACGTCATGCTAGAACTTGGGAGAATGAGCAACATTTTGTGTCTGTCTGATAAAATGTTGGATATGTAAGAGTTGCTTATCAACAATCCAGGTCTGGCAGGCCTATAGTCTAAAATAAAAATTTGGAAGAATTTGCTAGGAAAACAAGATAAGAAAAATCTGTGAAATATAGCACAGATAAATAGAAAGAAAAATAATGATATGCTTTTAGGTTTCCCACCAGCACCAACCTTCATTTCAGCAGGTTTGTAGAAGCGGCGATCCTTGTCTTCGTTAGCGGTGCGGTAGCCATCACGGAGGAAACGTTTGAAGCCGTATTTGCCCCGCAGCTTGCGGACAATCTTGTCCAGTGTCTGACTGTAGAGGGCATCGTCATCTACTGCAAAGGCAGGATAGCTGATGGTTGGAAGCAAGGCTGCATCTGTGTTCTGTCCGGGAGAGAAGATTTAATAGAAACACGTGAAATGAAATACTGTTCCACAATGTTTCTTTTTCATTTTTATTTACAGTGAGAGTTACTACAAGACAAACGTTTTTATATGACCAATTTATCTTTAAATATATATTTATTCACCGGTGTCATAATAATCGGAAATAATGAGGAATTACAATTGAATCCTATCAGTTTATACCATTTAGCACATACATATTTGTGTTCTTAAGGGTTATATACTAAAACGCTGTGTATGCCTTTTACCAGGTTAAGAGAGAATTATTCTGGTTATGAACAAAACTCTACAACAGCTTTATTTTCTATCAAAGACTGTCTGAATTAGAGCAATCGTTAGGGATGAATATTGTTATTAGGCTTGACAAACCATGATGACTGGGTATCTAATTCTTTTATTTGGTTTACTCTATTAAGCAGTGAAAATGAAAGCTATTAGGGCCCATCCTCGCATGCAAACAGCTATGAATATTTAAGGTTTATTAATAGACTGCAGATCTTTCAGAAATAAAAGACTTGCTTTCCATATTCTGTGTGAACTCAACCAGCTACGAGACTACGGTAGATTTCGGTGCAAAATATAGTGGACTGTTTGATGCTTCTGTTACGTTTTGCATTGCAATCTTTTTTAACTTCTACACATCTCTCCGACTTCTTGTTACAACACCAATTTACATGTTAACATCCTCGGCAGCTGCAGCTGAAATGGGATATCAGCTTGCAGAACACATTCAGTGCAGGTATTGAATTTAATATTGAATTCCAATCTTTTGCCATAGTATACACGATACTCATATGATATTTATAATTTGGTTAGCTTGACATCATCCTGTCCGTCTCTCGCTCCCCACTGCACTCCATCCTTCCAGCTCCTTAACGTTTATCTGATGCAGTTCTAATGCCCCTCTCGTCGTCTAATTACACTCATTTCTTCGCAAGCTGACTGCAAGCTATTCTGCCCGACACGTTCGGCACACACACAAAGAGATGTGATCATGTAAGTGTCTGCAAGCGGTGGAGTGTAGAGAAGGGAATGGCTTTGCTCTTCCTTTTTCTCTACGTACCACTTATTTCCCCCCCCTTGCTTTTTCAACTTTACCTCCCTCCAGCTCTACAGCCACCTCTCGCTTTCCCAATTTCTTATCAAGGTTGAACCATCAATAGCACAGTTACAGCCAGCGTAATGACTGCACCATGAGGGACATTTTGAATTACAGACATCCACTCACATACTGACAAGAGTATGTGAGTGGAGTACAGGTGCTCAACCGAGTCAAAAGAAAGAAGGAACAGTGTGCAACTGTGCAAGGTCCACTAACTTCTGAGCCAATAAAAGCATTTAAACATCCTTTTTTTTTGTTATATATTATCTTGTGCTTTATCTGTAGGTTTTCAGTGGTTTGGTTTTAGTAGTTGCATAGATGGACTCACATGTGAGCGAGACTCTCGGGGCAGTAAGGAGGACAGGGTCTGCCTGTTCCTGTTGTGAGCGTCCAGATCCACAAATATCACCGACCACGAGCAGCCCTGCGGAGAAAAACACATCGGCAGAGAGCATCACGGTCACGGCTGAACTGTTTACTCATAACAGGTACGCCAACAGTACACATAAAAATGCAGAAGGATGGATAACAAGTCCCCCCCCCCCGAGAAAAAAGGTTGAAATGACTTAAGGCCCTTTCAATCACACCTCCGCACGTAAAAAAAACACACTCTTTCGCTGTAAAACCGGGCAGATATATTTGGGTTGTACATGTTTTTGAAGTACAGTGTGGGAGTGCTTGAACAACAGTGAGTCAAGAGTCACCCAATCACTTCAAAAGTCCCCACGTACAAAACAGAAGTGCTGCTACTCCGATGCAGTCTGTCCATCCAGTGCACTTAAACACCTCTGGGCGAGAGAGGGGGGCAGTTTTTATGTTTTTTCTTAGTAAGGGATCAAACCTCTCTGGCTCTAAAAAAAAAAAAAAAAAAAAGCTGGTCCAGTCCACTTCATCCATCCGCGCTTACATAAAACCTACTGAGCCACTCCTGCAACCTGCTAAGCAGTTTCTAATGTAAGTCGAATGCATTATGTATGAATATTGCCAGAGTCTACTTTTCTTTCCTCTAAAAAAACAGATCCAGCCAGAGCTTTTAGTCAAATCAGCAAGCTTTCCTGTCGCAATTTGCATAGTGCAGTGGATTGCTGGCCACCGATGTAGGCAGCTGTGTGACAGGTTCAGGGAAATGGCGCTCTCAGGGAAACCTTCTCTGGTGTTACAGCAGCCGAGTGTAAGAAAAGCCAAGCATGTAAAATGAGGGATTTTGCCTTGGATGTGTGCCAAAAACACCAAAAAAAAAGAATGTGGTTTTTTTTACTGACCACACAATTATGAGCCTCTATCAAATTATTGAGATTAATGTGGGGCACCTAAAATGAAACATTTAAAAAAAATAACTTAAATACGTATATGGAATATTAAATAATTAAAAAGACAAATTATATAATATTATTTCTTCAATCTGTTTTCTGCAACCAGTGATTAGATAAGAGGTCAATGTCCACAGCTGTGTTTAAATTCTTGAAGTCCTTTTTGAATCATTATTACCAGTATCACTGCCTCAGTGGACTTAGCCGAAGTAAATAATACAAAAACAATATATCCTATTAATCAAATATACCATGGAATAAGATGAAATATTTCACACTGACAACAGTTTAAAATGTGAAAACGTTCTATTATTATATCCTTTCAGTATTTTACTTTTTCTTTCTTCCAATATCCCACAATACAACTTAACTATTCCAAATTCCCTCTATCATGACAATGTGACCGTATAATAGGAGTTGATTAAAGGCCACCATAATCTATGCAAGAAAACCTTTAATGTCCCTGCTATTATTACGGGTTGCTAATAAACGTTGACAGGATGTAGATTGTATAATACCGCTTTCAAAGACCGTAATGTATATCCACCTGACATGGCTTTCTGAGCATTGATGTGCGTGATTAAATTCAAAGATTTAAGCCAGCACAGAAAAGTAACCTCTCTTCCACACAAGCACAGAGAAACCCCCCCCCCAAAAAAAAAAGAAAGATTGCTGGATTGATTTAGGTGTGTGTCCGCTCCACCACATCCCTGCTCTTGACTGGGTGTGAATTAGGTGACAATCCCAAGATAGAAAGTGGAAGCTGTTAGGGTTTGATTGTCCAGCCGTGTGTACACAGCTCTGTGGATTTAATGACTGGCTTTAAAGTGGAAGGATCTTCCTCTTGGCGACATCAATTTTATCTGCAGAGTTCAATTTGTCACACCGAGAAGCTGCTATCTTTTGCATCCGTTTGCGTGACTCGGAGGGAATAATCTAAAGTTTAACAAACTGAGGACATTGTGTCTCCATTCATCTAGTGCAAAGGCTAAATGTGACACACACCCACAAGGGTCTGCAGCCGGTGTAAAATGTGGTAGCGGAGTCTAGACAGTACTGGATGTTCCGGTTAAAGGGGTTGGGGGAGTTACATCTGGCGTTGGACGGATGAGAGCCAGCTGGGAAATCAAGATTGATAGAGATCGTTAATAATCAACTGGCCGGCTTGTAGCACTTCCATTCCCACAGAGGGACAAGAGACTGGATGAGACACTTGCACCCGCACTTACAAAGGCACCATGCAGCATGGGTCATACATCAGCTACCTCTATAAATTGATTTTTTTCAACAGGCTGAGCTTGATGACAAAATCCATTTCCAGGCACAGTTAACCCCCTTCATTTTGTAGCTGTAGAAAAACTAACAGAGACTTCAATATACGCTCATCCCGACAGCCTCATGCGTTGATCAGAAAAATACTAATTTGCAGTAGATGGCCGGAGAAGTCATCGCTTGTAGTGGAGTACAGAAGAAGAAAGATAAGAGAACAGGCTTGCTACAGTAAGTGCAGGGCTTCCTTTTCCAATCCATTAGCAGATGTAATGAATGTCCCTGTTTTCCTTTCCACCACACGGGCAAGAAATAAAAGAGACATATTCACTAATGGACACTGTGACGGAGATTCGGAGAGAAACCAGGAACAAACATGTGGCCATTGATCAAAGTCTGCTGAGCGCCATCTAAACATTTTAGATGAATCTCCTGAATCTCTTGGTCCGGCATCAATGTACTTTTAACAGCCTTTGCTTCGGCTACGCAGGATGCAAACAGCTAGTATTTGTAACTGATGTAGGGAGCTGTGATGGGCGTCTGCAGATCTGATTTGGAGAATACGCTGGCCATCTATAATGCCATCTTGTGTCATGTGACACGATAAGTTGAGACTCAGATACATGAGGAGGAGGAAATGTGCGGGCAAATTATTCAAATACCTGGTTTCCAAACAGGTTGAATCCATTGATGGCCTCCAGAGCAGCTTTAGCCAAGCCCACAGAGCTGCAAAGACAAGAAACACGGAGAATCACTTGACACATAATAAGCTCATTTGATGCACCATAGGGCGGATGTGAAAGAATACAGGCCTGAGCGATATGGCCCAAAATCTTGTATCCTGAGAAATGTCATTTCATATCTCGACAACCTTATACATCACGATATAGCATGTTTTCTGGTAATTCAATAAATAAATGGTCTATATGAAATAACCATGAAATGGTTTTGTATACCCCTGTGTGAATTTATTACTTGACAAATAAAAAGTACATTCAATTTAGAACTTGAGTGCAAAACGAACATAACCATTTCAAGTGAAATTATAGAGAAAAAATGATTTAAGACAATAGTTTGATTTAACTACACTGGGGTATTCCCATAAGCAGACTTCTGTTACATTTTACATTTGTTTCTTATTATCCATTTTGACGACATAATTGTGTGTCATGACATATCCATATGATTCCATTGAAAGATGATAAAATATCATACTTAGAATTAATCGCCCAGCCCTAAAACAATATTTCCCTTTTTTGTGACAAAAAAAAGCATTCAGAATCGCACTTGAATCTTAAACTGCTATCTGTTGGGACTCAATAGAGCTTAAGGGTCCTGAGATTATGGTCTACTGTAGATAATGGATCTCTTTAATATAAACCTTGTCCTGTATTTCACACTGGCTGACTGCTATGATTGCAATGCAGACCCAGCGTGAATCAATTTCACTGTCGTTCCGTTTCCCTTTCTGCCCGGCCAAGATTTCCCTAGAAAAGAAGAGGAGGGGGAAAAATTGCAACAGGAACTTGCCGATGACTGCCGGTAGCTCTGCTGACATGACAAAACGCGCTCAATACCATTAGTGAAGCCTGAATCGATAATACAGAGGATGGCTGGCTAATTCAGCCTGGAACAGAGCTCTGCTGAGACTAGTAATAAGGCCAGTTCTGGTCGGGAAGGCTGTCAGCGGCAACTCACACAGAGGCAGAGGAGATGTGACGCCTTTAGGGGGGAAAACAGGAGGTTAAAAAATGGGATAGCAGGAAACAGACCCAAAGAAGCAACATGATGCAACAGCTTCAGTCGACAGATGGAGATAAAGATTTCGCATGATGAAAAAGTTACAGCAGACTGTTGGTCCATGAACGCGTACTGTAGACTGCACAGGAACATTCTGCAACTCTTACAATAAATGTGTTTACACACATCAGCTCATATCTCAGTTGAGGTCATAAGGGGTTAATTGCTTCATATATGAGTCGGTGGACAGCCACTCACATCAATATAAGGCCGCCTTATCTTAAAGTTTCACGCTTTGGTCAAGTGATGACAACTGACTCATCTTCACGACAACTGAGCAAACTCCAGCGAATAACGAGCACCAGAAAAATTTTCTTTTTGAAGGTTTTTTTTTTGTGTCAGTTTGTAAACTGATGTTTTAATGTAGTCTTGCTGCTGTTAAATGCAGCCCCCATTTACTTTAATTTAATACAACTTTTCGCAGTTTTTTTCACCGTGGAGGCATGTGAGAAAAGTTTTCTCCAAGAATTCAAGGTAACACAGGGTGTTTAGTTTATAAACAAATGGTCATTTTGTGAATGAATTCCTTTAAGGCCTTAAAACTGGATTCTGACACAGTGCACCTCTAAAAGACAAGGCCACAATATTTCTAATGCATTAATAGTTTAACTGAATCGGTGCTTTTGTTGTCAACATCATTAGTCATAATTTAGTAATAAAATGACTAAAAAACAAATGAACCAAATAAACCTTGGACCTTTGGAGCCCCTGGAGATATATATATATATATATATATATATATATATATATATATATATATATATAAATAAAATATACAGTACAGCAGCATTCAGACGATTCATGTATATAAATGTAAAAACTCACTATCAAGAATGATAGATAATGATTACATATTTGTGAACTCATGAAAACAGTCCCGTTTCAAGAAAACCAGCTTCTTACAATATTAGACACGCCACTCTAAATAAAACACTCATAGCCATCCTCACATCCATAGGACTGGGTGTGAGGATAAACACGAGGCAGAGGCAATCATTTGATTTGATATGGACAAATGAACACATCCTTTCCTGTTCGTTTCCACTGAGCCTCTTCTCCTGCCCACTGGCACTCCGGGACGAGAGATGACTGCTCAATTTGATCGTTTACACAGATCTTGTTTACACAGAACTATTTTGAATCTGCCCCCGCCGCAGTTTACGCATACGGCACGTTAATTGGTATAGCGCGACAGCATGTATTAGCCGGCTCACTAATTGTGGAAATCCAAAGCATGACCTCGAGGGGAGGAAGCAGAAGAAGCACGAGACACAGGGCTCCTTCACTACATCGGATTTGTTATCTTTTCTTGAGGATATCTTGGCAAGCTGCTGCCAGTAGCCTTGGATTGTTGGAGGAAGAAAAATAAAAACAGGCTTCTCAAGAGATAAGATGGCAGAAATTGAGGATCTTTATCAAGACACTGCGGGAGGAGAGGGAGGCGAGTTCGACCTTCGCTGATAAATCAGCTAGGTGCGCGTAAAGAAAACTCTGTGATACCTGAGTCGGACAGTGCTGGTGTTTAAACATGTGGTCCAAAGTCCTTATCTTCATAGCAGTTAATAGTGCAGTCGGTCCATTACATTCTTCCTCAATAAAGATTGTTTAGCTCACTGATTTCAGTTATGTCACTGTCAAAGACTGTTAATTTGACACTTATCTCTCCTTTTTTTAAGGAAACCATATTTCCCATAATTCATGGCTTGTAAAGAGGCTGTTTTTACCTGTTGGGCTATTTGTTTGGAGGGACAGGGAGAAGGATAAAAAGTAACATTCTCTTTTAGTGAGCTAACAATGTAGAATGTCTTCTTTTTAAGTTGTAAGTTCATATTTATTTATTTAACCTTTATTTAACCAGCATGGTGTTGCCAGACTGAGTTCTCCATTATGTAAGTAATGGCCGAACCAACAGCAGGACTGACACTAACCTCCAGTGAAGATGTGGCTTACTGTGGTTCCACCACTGACCAGTGTGGCACTGCATCGTCAAATTGGCGCCGTTACATGAGCAGAGAAACAGGGAAAGTGCAGAGATCTGAAGCCCATAAGATACGTGAATATTCACTAGTGTATTCAGTTTGTGTGGTGAACAGCTAAACGATGCTGGTGACAGTTGCTACGGGTGGATGGCTGACTTGAGTGGGAGGCTGCTGCAGTACGGTCAAGCAGCAGCGCCAGACTACTGTCACGTCCAACTAAATCTCGGCTTATAGATCAGAACAGTTGGCCCTTTAACAGGCTGATTACTTACAGACAACATTTTTGGGGGCTTACAGTTGCTCTGTGCTTGCTCAATGTCTAAACGAGTCACTGTTTGTTAACTTTATAGGGTGATAATATGTCAATGTTACAACAGCTTGGTGCACTTCCCTAAATTGGACAAACAAATCCATTTGCACTGTGGTTAAGTTGCAGATTTCCACCTTAATTGTGATAGTGTGTGTTAAAAAGTCTTATTCCTGACTTTCCGTAGACATGGCAACATCCCTCGTTTAGTAGAATGAAACTCATCTCTGTTGCAACTTGGATTGACAAGATGACAGTGTTTCGCTTCTCTTGATTATCGCTCACGATCTACAGTAAATGACTAAAACGACTCCTTTCGGGAATTTATTTTACAGATTAAATTGAAAGAAGTTCGCTTTAATAAAAACATGACATATATAAAATAATAATATCCACCAGTAAAATGAAGACCAAAGAAAAGCTGAAGGTTGTTTGTTGTACAAAAAATATTTTAGTCATATAATCCTTGTTTTTAAAGCAAGCATTAAAAATTCAAATGACATGCACTTCAAAGCACATTTCTTCTCTGCTGATAATGTCAATAGTTATAAAAACATAAAAATGTAATGGTAGCTATATGATCTGGTTTTGCAAATGCTTAATTTAATTTAATGCTATTTCAATAGAAATACAACTGAAACAAACAAAAGAGCGATCACTCTTCCCAGCCCTCTGCTGTGTCCTGTGTGGCCTCTGAACACAAGCCTGCTGGAAACGTCAGACATGGCTAAAAACAGTGGAACGGACAAATATCTCATCAATCATATCAGCTTCAAGGCCAGAGGATCACGACACTATCACTGCTCGCATCATTGCGCTTTCATACATGTAGAACTTCCTCTGTTTCTCCCCGATTCTGTTCATCCCTTCACCTTTTATCTCACACTATTCCTTTCTTCCTTCCCCCGCTCTCCTTCTATTACGTCCCTCTTCCTGCGCTCCCTCCATCCTAGCTGAAGGCACTATTATATCATTAAACCACAGGCAATACGCAGACATTCCGGCATTTAGTAGTCCCCCGCTCTCTTGTTGCTGACTGTTTACTTCAGTAAATGTTTGCGAAAAGTTAAAACCGTGAACACACACACCCACCCTCTCTGCACTGGCATGAGCAACGGAATTCAACAAAAAACTAAAATGCAAACAGTGGAATTTACAGCATCACAGTGACTCGGTACACAGTGAAATCTATATTGGGAATCCATTTTTGCTACAGTGTACTTCTCAGAGACACGGGGGAGAAAATAAAACCTTGGGTCAGTCCCACTCCTGGTGGTTTTTCTTTTGACGTCGGTATACATTGATTGACGTTAAACTACCCCGATACAGCTGGCGCCAACGATACGGAGAACATCGTTATAGTGCTGTAAAAATCAGAATAGTGTTTAACGAGACTGCATGTCAGCATTTACCCGTCTCACTTGAACACTACCAAGTGCGTTTATTCATGTTCTTTGTGTGCTGCTCAGCTTGCGACTGACCTGGAATGCAGCTCGGTGCTGCCGTTGTTGTATTTGCTGCCTCTCTCCCACATGCCGTAGTCAGGCACCCTGTAGGCTCTTTCCACACAGAACACCAGGTTCTGGATGAAGGAGACCTGCACACAGAAAACACATCAAACACAGGAAGACACGGGATGCAATACAGACACCTGCATGCGGTATCTCACACACACACGGGCACACACAGATCCAGGGCTGCAGACAGTAGACACGTTTCCATATTGAGACATGTGATAATCTCAACTGCAGCTACTCTCACTTACATATGTATACAGTAATGAGCGAACTTTGGTATTGATCTGGGGCGAGGTGTGAAACTCTCCCGCTCATTATAGGGGTTAGAAAAGCGGACCAGAAAGCCGATTCCTCATCGACGATCAAGGTCACACTGTCCCTGCAGCTAAAGGACGAGGTGCAAGTGAGGCAGCGTGTGAGGTCACAGTATCACCGGCTTGTCTGCTGCCCGTGACGTGACACCGAACGAACACATATCAAAACATCCATTTATAGCACAAGTTGGATTATCAGCGCATCGCTCTTTCATTGCAGGCTCTAAAAACTCATCTGCAGTGTCCTTGATTGAATCACAAAACACAAAACGGTGGCCCCGTGGTTTTAAAGTTGCAATTAGGGGCGCCCGGCTGTGGAGAAGGATCCGGTGTCCATGAGAGACATGTCAAAATCAATGGGCACGTCTAGAAATAAACTAAAGGGGAGAGGCATACAATGTGTGATGACTTAAAGGCCTTGAATCATTAAAAAGAGTGCGGGCGCGTGCGCGCTTGACTGATGGGAGATTTAATCTAAAATGACAAAGTTGGGGGGGGGAGGGAGAGAGAGAGAGAGGGAGAGAGAGAGAGAAGCAGATACAACCTGTGTGGGACTTAACTAGGCCAGCCTGTGAAGGAGGGCAGGAAACGGGGGAGCGAAGCAGGCGAGGCAGGGAAAGAGAGAAATGTTTGCTGCTTCTCTTTTTTCAGGTTTTTATGAGTGGAGTGATTAACGAGGGGAACTTTTTAGTATCTTAATGGTATCTTAATGAATGTTACTGCCCACCGGCCAAACAAGACTCTCCGTCTCCCTGCCGCCAGATGACAGTCCCTGCCAGTTCCGCCTTTTTTATTTTTGGTGTTGGTGGTTTGGGCACATGGGAACTATTGCGGAAGCATACTACATGTGCTGCTGCTTTTGCCAGTAGCACTCACACAGCGGGGAAAAAAAATATATATGCATACACCTGTATTATGTGGAGGGGAACAAAATACGGGCTGGGATACACACAAGGCTAATGAGATGCTCCATTTCATGCTGCATGAGACTGAAAATGGCATCTGGAAGGAGGTCGATAGTGCATCTTCTCAGAGGACACGCAGCAGCCTTTTCTATACCACCTACGTCAAGGAAAAAAAATAAAAATACTGCAATGCAGCTTCCAGCTCCGTCAAGTAAACTCCAATGGACTTCACAAGCTGTGACAGCGGACAGCAAACTAATAAATGATGCAGTAACAGTGAGACTCGTCCAAATTAAACACTTTTCAAAAAGCGTTCGGTGAGAACACAAGGCCCTTTTGCTCACTCTAGATCTGATGTTAGTTAATAGAAGGATGGCGGGGTGAAAAAACCCGCCTCAATTTGAATTATGCAATCTAATAAACAGTGTTTAAACATGCAAATAAAGAGACAGGACTGCCCCCGTAATAAAAGTAGCATTGTCTATTTGTTTGCCATCAGAAGCGAGACATGGAGAAAACTGAGAGGTTATTAGGGAGGGTTTTTCTGTAAACAAAGTGAAGACTGCACGTACTAATTGGTTAGTGGCAAAATGTTTTACCATGTCTTTACTTTCTTAAGATAAGTCCAATCTAGTAAACAAACGGATTTCTTTACCAGCGGCACAAATTTCCCCGCTCCGTGGCGGTAAGTAAAGCTGTGAATGAGAAGACTATAAAAACTAACAGAATTAATGAAGTTCCAACTGCTCCTCGGGGCCGCACAATAAACAGCACAGTGCGTAAACTTAACGACCAAGTTGCCCTGTTGTTTTGTTAAGAGACAAACATGAAGAAGACAAAAACTGACACCGGACAGATACATCAAACTCTGGGGAAAAGCATTCAAAGCCTTTTCGGTAATAGCCTGGGTTGGTGCGCTGCCAAATAGGACGTTACCGGTTCGATTCCCAGGAGGACGTTTAAGCCTCCACAATGAAATCATCTAAACGTTTCCCTGTTGAAAGTCAATTGAGCGGTTCAGCAAAAAACATAAATGTGAGCGGGACTATAAAAGTGAGATACTGTCCCCTGATCCTGCATTTGTGTCTGCTCCGGGATATTTGCTGGGGATTTAGGGTACATCTAACTGCCCTCAGAAATCCCTTGCTCTTACTTTAAAGCATCTGGTCGGATTTTCAGGAGGAAGCATCGCACAATTTAAGACTCATGAATCTCATTAGGTCCCACAATTTGTTTTAGAATACATTTTAGTGCTGTACAATTTCCCCAATAGGAATTTTAACGTGCAAGCAACACAGACAAAATGGTTCTCGTAAATGTCAGAATGCAGTTTAGAGACGCTTCGAAATATGTCGAGTATAAGGATGATGTATATCTAATTTGGTTCGACGGTGCTCTGAGATATTTGCTGTCGAGTCATTTACAGAGGAAGAAGACTACAGGTCTGCAGATAAGCTAGCAGCTCTGTGTCGCTGTACTTAATAATGGCCATCGGTGTATTGATGTTTAGTAGTAATGTTTACCACTTTCATCTTCTTAATGCTAACATTTGCATAAGTACAGCTGATGATAGTGGGAATTAGTTTTGCAGAGAGGTCATAAAACAAAGTATTGGACAAATTAGTGGCAGATCAGCAAAGCCAGTCACCCTATTGGGACCACGGTTGTCTTCATGACAATCTACACAATAGGTGTTGAGATATTTCAGTCGAGGTCAAAGTGGTGGAGCGAGAGACAGACGTTGCCGTTCCTCGAGCACACACTAGCATGGCTTAAAGGTTAGACTTCAAGTGACCAAAATTGAGACGAAAATAAAGTTAAACCTGTTTTCGCTCATTTGAAAAATCTCTCATGTATAAATTCAAAATTCAAATTGAACATTACGACAGCAGCATTCTGTTCAATGTGTAATTATCGTTGGAAGAAGAGAAGTAAACAGTTTGGGACTCAAGCTGGACACTGATTGCTGCTCGTAGATGAGCCAAAGGATATCAAACAATAGCCAGGACTGGGCGTAAATCCCCCGGTGTCCGGCATCGATTACCTCGGCAGTCATTTTAGCGCCTTGTTTACCTCATCGGTGTTGTAAATGATTTGCAGACCAGAGCAGATCATCTCCACCAGGTACAGTAGAAACAGGGAAACGGCATCGATCTGCAGCAATGACAGAGGGAAGGACAGAGTGGATAAGATACCATTAAAAAAAAAATCACTGTCATTTGTACACTGGCTGATATTTCAGGATTCGTCAATACGGGTGTCTTTGATTTCCCACAGTGTAGAGACTGAGGCGTGAGCTTTATATTAGCTATTAGGCCTTTGGCATTGGGTTGGTATCATCAATCACGCAATTTACTTCAGTTTGCAAAGTTGTTGGAGAATAAATCACAACCAAGGCATAAATGTGTGTACAGTAAGTGTTTAACAAATACACAGCTCTGATGATTTGTGAAGTTTTCTTTCGTAACAGCATTATAATTCAGATTTTCTATTTAGCTCTCTTGATGTATTAGCCGCCCTTCACGAGAAATGAAGTCCTCATCCAAACCTTACACACCAATTTGACCTTTGTCAACACCATTGACAGGGGAATACGCTGTTTTAGTGTCCAGTTAATGCACATCCACCTCTGAGGACAAGTCAATTTTCCAACTGTGAATGCATGCCAACATGCGGCCGAGTTTCTTCCCTTACCACAGCCAGTGAAATCATTTTCTTTTTTATGTGATCAGAGAAACAATACACGAGTAATGCGGTGGGATTTTACTCTACGGTCTTTACAACGTGCAATAAAAACGTGTCTCTTTAGCCCTAAGAAGCTCCTAGCCTTTACAGACGTCAACATTCCATCTGGATATTTCGTTGAGGTGCACAGATAGTAATGCACATATCCCAAAACGCACACGTACACAATGTGCACATGCACTTTGCGTAAAAAAAAAAACATTTTCATTTCGGTCTTTCAACTGAGGGTTTGCTTCATTTTCTGCACTTGTCTGCTCGCTGGCTGACCTGCAGGTGGTGGTAGTCGCTGTAGGTGTGCACCTCGTCGCCAGTGACTACGTCGAACACTGAGTGCAGACACTTGGAGGGGCTGGGGTCCTGTTTGAACTGCTCCACCTGGTAGAGAGACACACGGAGACCGAGAGGACAGGATGAAAGAGAGAGGGTCAAGGGTAAGCACGGAGCAGGGAGGGGGGGGGACAGACATTTTCTTACAAGAGGCACAGTGTACCACAGTAGCAGTCTTGAACACATTCAATGACACATAATTAGGAACCTTGCGTATTGCGTCAATGCATGGTAATTAACTGTCATGGTAACGTCTGTCATGCTCCAATGGGTGTTTTGTTTGTTGTTGTATACTGAGGAGTCCACATTTTTTACATCTAACCATGAAACCTCAATTGGTACTTGAACTCCTTTCAACAGACTTCCTCTGTCATTCACTTACAATAGATTCATCTTTTTGTTGCTCCTCATCTTTAAAAGGAGCCCAGAAATATGCATAAATAAGCCTCATGGTGGAGGAGTTATTACTTATTCGTGGCTGTGTCATTATTGGCATCTTCTTTTCCGAGGGTATAGGCTAGGGGATATGTTGAGGGTACATATGCGACAATTTCATAATAAATAATGTATTGCCTGATACAAAAATCCCTCTCAATCCTCACTTATGAGCCATTAGAAGTGTGTGGCGCTGTGTGTATCTGCAGAGACCCTGCCCTATGCCTGTATTTCCTCTTGTTGTCTTATTTTGCTGAGCATTTGAACCCCCACAATGACCCGCAGGGGTGTGCAGCCTGTTCTCATTCCCAGGTCAAACACCGGCGCTTTGCCCCGCCCCCCTGCGCTGCATTCATTCAAAATGCGACACCTTCCCACATGTTAGTGAAGAGGTGTGGATGTGGTTATTTGCGCCAGTCCCTCTCATTATTCAATCTCTTGCTCTCTCGACCACCGCTGCTCTCTCTCTCTCTCTCTCTCTCTCTCTCTCTCTCTCTCTCTCTCTCTCTCTCACAATTTTGAATGTTATGTTTGCAAACAGCAACCAACACTATGATTACATGCTATACCTTTAAGGCCATATTCAAATTCCCACAATGCAGGACAACATGAATCCATAAACACTGTAGTGACACATATAATCTGTTGTTTCTCATATAGAATAAACTGGAACCGTCAATATGATGTATACTGTACAACATAGCATAGTCTGCTCCCAAACTGATAAGGGGTCAGATTTAAGGGTGACCAAACTACCACTTGGTTTACGACGAACACATAAAAAAAAAAACAGAACAAGGTGTTTGTCGTGTTTAGTGTTCAGTGAATTGTTTCTGTCTCCGTGTGTGTGTGTGTGTGTGTGTGTGTGTGTGCTGCACTGAATCGACTGCACCCCAAATTACGGCTGGGCCACCAGTCGCGTCGCGCAGTTATAAATAATTGGCCCTTTGTCCCATTTTTACATCATTTGTTTCTCCCCTCTCCCTGCTCTCTTCATCATCAAGCCCCAACTCGCTGTCTCCATTTTTCTCTTTCTACCTCCCTCACCTCACTTCTACCTATCTTCTCTCAGTACTTTCTATTATTCACTCTCCCTTTTTCTTGCTGTCTGTGTATCTTTATCTCTTTTCTACCTCTGGACACCTTTTTCTCTCTCTCGCTGTCTTTCTCTCCGCGTCAGGTCAGAGTGGAGACCCTCTGTCCCACTTTTGCTCAAACTGCTCCACTTCCTGCCATCCCACAGCGTGTGTGTGTGTGTGTGTGTGTGTGTGATAGTGAGGGAAAAGCTACCTCTGTAAGCAGCTAATGATAGGTACTGCTGTTTATGTTTCTATTAAACCTATTTCTGTGTAGAGATCTCTCTGATTCCCACTCATGCAGCGCCACGGTGTCAAGTGGCTCTACTCTCGGGATATTCTGAGAGGCCCCAGGTCTTGCTTATTGTTTCAAGTGCTGCAATGCGCCAATACGAGCTTCAAATTAGAGAAACACTTCAACTTCTGCTACTTCATTCCGGCAATAGGAAATTGTAAAAGTCCGCCTTCATGCATTTATTTTACATCTATATACAAAAAAAACCCTTGCATCTTGTTAAACCAATAACCAGGCCATTCCTTGTCCTTTCTGGATGCAAAAGAGATACATTTGATTTTCCAAAACAACTCATGGCAAAGACATAAAGTCAGCCTACAGCAGTACTTCAGGAATGCCATCGTGTTTTTGATATGTTGTATTTGTGAAATGTCGCATTTTGTGAAATGTTGTTGTGTAACAATAAAATCAATTACACAATCAAATAAAGTTGAAATCTGTAACTTTTGTAATGTAATGTTTTGTTGGAAATATTATGTTACTACGAAAGAAATATGCAAAATATGCAAAGCATCAACCTATTTCATTAGTTTTCCCTCCAATATTCAACTAGGGCTGCAACAACGAATCGAATCTACTCCGCGGAGTAGAGCGGAGGTAGAGGAAAGACCATCGGAGAGACTTGTAACGTTGTTCTGAAACACACGGCGGAGGAAGAGAAATCAGTACGACCTAAGTCATCCAAGGTGTGGCAGCATTTCACACTAAATAAATCGAAAAAGTGTGTTAATTGCAAGATATGCAAAAGCGACACAGCACGGCACAGGAGCACCACGGCGATGACTCAGCACCTGAAACATAAACATGTTGGAGTCCTTGATGAGGAGGAAGGGAGTTCAACAGCAGAGTAAGTCACTACAGAATCCTACTGTTGTTCCGTTTTGAAGTGAGGAACATAGCGTCCCTCCAGTAGCTCTTCTGCTGCTGGTGTTTACTCGTTATCCAGCTTGACAAGCATGACAAGTTAGCGTTAGCTCGTTAATAACAGTAGTAAAGCAGGGGTGGTATAGTTTGCAAGACTAAAGACACGTTTTTATTCACTCGCCTTTTCCCCGCCGATTCATCGATTAAACGAAAAAATAATCGACAGATTAATCGATTATTAAAATAATCGTTAGTTGCAGCCCTATATTCAACCACTGCTGACTATCCCTAACCAAGAAGTGTTTTAGTGGCCTGAATCACAGTAACAACACGTAAGCTGGTCTCCAGTGTCAAAATCCAATGCTTTTGGCTGCCTAACAAAAAAATAACGACATTTTACCCTTGCATCCTCTGGCTCGCTTTGTGGGTTTCCAGACAAAAATGAACCTTACCAACAAAGTGACTTTGACTATTTGTTTGTGCAAAATGAAAAAAAACAACTTTGAACTTGAGAAAAATTGTCCTTAAACAACACCCAACACACTATAGCCAGACTGCGGGGCCCAGCTGTTGTATTTGCTCTGCGATATTTGCCCAGCAGTGGCCCTGTGTCACGTCTCCATTAAAAATGCCATGTTCTTGGTAAGTGGTGGAGACGGGGCCGTAACGAACGCTGCTCTGTGTAATTAACTGTGTAAACGCAGCTTTGTAATTAAGACACTGGAAAGCTCTCCCCTAAATTAGGTCGTCAAGGTCGAGGCAGGATGAAACAGAATGGCTGTCAAAGGCACACGCACGTACACGTGCACGTTCACACGCACGTACACAGGGACACGGCCAGCTGCTCGATTTAAAAATGTCATTGGTGAGGAATAGAAAACAGCATGCAAACGAAGGACATATCTGGTTCTGCGTTTGGTTATGTAAAATGGCCATTTTCCATTCACAGCCTGCTCATGCGCACACATCAGGTTTCCTGCGCACGTGGCGTGAAATTTCCCCCTCTGGAGCAAAAGTCTTTGGCAATTAACAGATTGCCGGGTTATTAAGCCCTTAGGACTAAAGCAACCGGCTCCCGTTGTCTATTTGCTATGATATGAAAGAGGAAACCAGATGTGTCCAGTGCTCTGAGAGGCTCTGATGAATAGCGGCTCAGGAATACACCTTTGATCTGCAGTACAGTGTGTAATCGCAGTGTGCTTTTATGCAAACACCGCACAGTGTGAGAGCGGGAGCTGAGCGGGGGTCGGCTCAAAACGTACCTTATCAGCCTGTCTCATGTAGCAGTAGAGGATCCCTCTCATGCACTTGATGGCGGAATGCTCCAATTCATGGGTTCTCCCCATGTCGTCGTCGATGCGTCTGCATAGCGGGGGGGAACAGGGAGAACACAGTGAGTGGATGAACATATGAAGAGCACATGATGAACACATGAAGAGCACATGATGAACACATGAAGAGCATATGAAGAGCACATGATGAACACATGAAGAGCACATGATGAACACATGAAGAGCACATGATGAACACATGAAGAGCACAGGAACAGATTTTAAAGAACGATTCTGGTTTATTACCAGTCGGATCTTGCTGATGTAGTTAAATTTTACATTTTACTCACCAAAGTAATCGCTGTGATTTGGGGACATTATGTCATCACTACAACAAAGTTAATTAAATGGGGCAAAAAAAACCTGCAAGAAGTCAGATGATGATTATAAAGGTAAATAAACCTACGGCTTAGACAGATTATCTGAAACACTTCATCTGGAGGTCAAAGGCTAACATGGATGTTTGCTTAAAACCTGTACAATCATCTGAACCCTTTTCTAGTGACGCCGCCACGTTGTCAGACTTCAGCAATTAACTTGGGGAGTTTAATGTTTGTAGAGTTGTACAGTTTGTATTAATCCGGAATAATCCTGAAGTCGAGTCGAGCCAGATGGTGCTTCAAAAAACAAAAACTATCGGCCTTTGGTTTGGTTTTGTTGGGCTGTGTGAAAGCTTTCAATTGGTTTGTGGTGCTGCCACAACAAACAGCCGGACCTGGACATGAAAAAGAGGGGGGTTCTCTACCTGTCCATCATTATTTATGACATAGGAGCTCCAGTTGCTCAAGTCTCAAATAATAATACTCACGAGGACTTATTTCTTCTCGGTGCCCACCGGAGAGGATAAACAAAAGTGCAATAAAGTGCCGAACGAATTGCTGTCAGTCTCTAGACATGGATTTTCCCACGTGGGTCCGTGCGGTGCTGATTATGCGGTCTGACTGTCACCTAAGCGGCCATGTGAATGAGCTGTCATTTTATGTGATGTTTACTCCTCTTTATTCATTTGAAAGACGTCAGCGTGAGCACATATCAGAAGAGCACCACAAAGCAATCGCTTTCCTGGAAAAGTCAGCTAAAGGTGTGAAAGCGACCTTAGTGACTGTCGATAGAAGGAATTGAACTAGCAACTGTTTTGTCAGAATGTGGCCTGCCTAAAGAATCCATCAGTGGCATTGAACAGTGGCTGAAAATCAATGTGCAGTTTGTAAAGCCTTTAAAAACCTTCAGCGTTATACTCGCATACGTATCACCCCAAAATTGTGAGCACAAACGCTTTTAATAAATGTGCCTTCAAGAGAGCGATATTGCCAAGATGCCTCCCAGGAGTCAATCGGTCGCGGTTGCAGTGACCACAGTGGGAGTCAGCACAATCCTGGTGGGGCTGGCAGATCTCGGATGCACATTACAAAGGTCGCGCTAACAGTGACTTTGGGCATCGACAAAGGGAAGGCGCGCCGCGGAGGTGAAGCTTCAGTGGTAAACGCTGCATTAATCACACGCACGTCTTTTAGACGTGACCCTCTGCCATCAAAAGTGAGAGCAGAGGATACAGCAGGCGGCTTCTCATCTGCCAGCGTCCTGTTTTCAAGCACTTCATTACTGAACTACAAGTATCCAACGTTGTGATGTGCATGAGGTGATCCGACACTGGCCAGGGGTTACAGTAACACACCCAGCTCTTCAAATTGAATTAAGATTAATCAGGAAAACACAATGGGTGTCAGAAAGGTTACAAGATAATATTAACACCAACTCATCAAACCAGCCCTAATAAAGAGGGGGACACTACAGGTGAATAGGGTAAAGATTTATAAGACTAATAGATATCTTACTGGAAATGTATGTTTCAATATGCAAATGAGGCACTATCTTATCAAATATGTGCTCATTAGCATACATTTCCAGAACAGAAATCTGAACATTGGATGAAGCCAAGTGCAAAATTCTTATTTCACTTTGTTGAAATATTAGAGTCAGAAATAAAAAAATCTATTTCTGTCATGGTTTCAGTAATAAAAGGTTCTATAAATCAGGTTATGAATGATGTATGAACTAACCCCTCTGTAAAAACCTTCAGAATATAGATAGGAATGAAATGGGAAAGTTTGGTGTATGTCTGAAGTGGAGATTTGTGGCTCAGAGAAAATACTCACTTTGAGAAAATTGCCTTTAAAGATATGTATTGTAAAATTACATACATTTTGACACTTCAGGTCCTACTTATATATTTCACCATGAAACTTCCCCAGTTGATTACTTACATTAAGACTTATTATTATCATTATTATTATTTGCAGTATAAATAAACACCTAAATGTGCTTTTTGGATGTTTTCTTTCCACTACTCTGAAACGTATGGAATCAAAATAGTGATGTGGGAAAAAAACTAAATAATAATAATAGTATTATCACAAAATGTAACAAAATAAAGCATAAAATGTGACTGGGCCAGGGGTGATGAATACAACTTTGTCTACTTAAAATAGGAGTTTGTGACAAATCCAAGTGCCACACACACACACACACACACACACACACACACACACACACACACACACACACACACACACACACACACACACACAGCAGCTGGGCGTGAAGTAAGTAATGGCACTAGCCAAGCCTGTCAGATGAGAATCATCTTAATTAAATCCCAGTGACAATTCTAATAGGAGGCAGCCATGACTGATGACTGAGATCTGCCTCTGGTCACATCACTGCAGTACACTCTATTTTTACCTCTCTCTCTCTCTCTCTCTCTCGCTCTCCCTATCTGTCTCCCCCCTCCATCTCATCCCTTCACTCCATCTCCCATTTCTTCCCCCTGACTCTTATCTCTCCATTTGCTTGATCTCTCCCTCTGCCCACCTCGCCCCCTCACTCTCTTTCCCTCTCTCTCCCACCCATCTACCATCTCGTCCTTTAGTATCTCCTTCTCTCCATTTCCCTCTCTGTCTCCATCCTCCCAATCTCTCTCTCTCTATCTCTCTCTCTCTCTCTCTCTCTCTTTGCGTATCTTTCTCTCCATCTTTCCTCCTCTGTCCTATTACAGGCTCATTTCGTGAAAGTGCTCTTTTCCCTTGAAACTAATCACGGAGGAAATGCAGACATAAAGTGCAGGGACGGTTGATAAAGGAGTTTGGGGCCTCTCAGTTAAATTCTAAAGTGTTCTTCTTAGACCAACAACCCCGACTGTTTGAAAAGCAAAGCCTTCGAATGACAGAGGCCGATTAGAGATCAGGGTCAGTGAGCATGAAATAGAGGAGAGTGCAACAAAACCAAAAGTCAAAGAAGATGAAGGGACCCATGTAACTAAGGGCTCTTGGACTGTTCTGCTCTATAAAGACACTAGAAGTGATCCATCCATCCATTTTCATGTCCCTTTTACGTCACCATTGCTGTGGTTCTGGAAAAAAATGTAGTACAATGGAGCCTTATAACACAGTGTCTCTCACAACTTAAGGAGAAATATTCAAATCTCAGCTGCAGATTTTGCAAAAAAATAAACAATGATTTTATCAGCCTAAAAGAGACATATGTAATAAATATATTATCGCCCTATTTATCTATGGCATTTCATATGTCATTTATTGTCCACTCGCACATGCACCCAAAATGAAGTACCTATTATTTACTGCATATAGCAGCAAGCAAGCCAAAATGACTACATTTGCTCAACATATCCCACTGCACACCAAGAATTTAGGTTTTTCTGTGTCAACGGTTTACTGGCCCCAAAGTACATGATCTCTAGGTTTTTCATATATTATCAGTAACTGATACCTCCAGTCATGCGAACAAATTAGGTACGTCAGTCCTAGAAACAGCAACATCTTTGGTGAAACCGCTTTTAAAGTACGTTTTTGGTGAGATAAAGAGACAAACTAGATTATTTATATATATAAATATTTATATATATTATCTATATATATAGATCATCAAAGATTTTAAAAACAGCTCAAAGGATCATTTGAATGTACTTGTCCTGACACTGAATGACAATTCTTTGGTTGATGCTGTTGATGTGTTTGCTGGTTTGTTTGTTGTCTGTCATCTCTTCTATGTGATTTTTTTTTATGTTGTTTTTTTGTCTTTTTGCTTTCTTGTTTTTTTAAAGTCTGTTATTTGTCATTATATGTGGTGCTTGTGTGAAACTTTTACGCTGCCATTTTGACCAGGAACCCCTTTGAAATGAGATTCAAAATCTAAAAAGGGAAAACATTTTTTTAACTTAAACCCCTCCCCTGGCACAGATTGTCCAATCACAGCTTAGCAACCATATACAGGCATGGCACGCCTGTCAAGCTTTGGATTTCTCCACATGTTGAGGTGGCGTGCATTGAGTTGTGTCACTGTTGTGTAGAGTTTGAGGGTCTTGGCTTTTTTTTTTTCAGCCTTATAAAAACCCATAAAAACAGCAACAAAGTGAATGGTCAATCTGGCGATCACTTTTTTTTTCCCCCGTACATCTTGGGGCGAGACCTCGGGATGGACCAGGGTCAGCTCTAAAATATCCTCAAACATCTATAGGATACTGTGTGTACCAATTAGTGCATCATTTCAAAGCCCTAGAGACCAAGCAGGGAGTCAAAAGTCCCAATTAAACCGTAATAATGAACACAAATGAGTGTGCTTTGTGTACTAACCGGTAGGCCATAGACAGGGCCCAGGCACTGGCAGCACAGAACAGGGAGTCCCGGACCTTGGCCTCCTTGCAGGTGGGGCATGTTTTGACCGGGAAAAGGCCGGTGGTTGGACTCTGGTAGTTCAGAATGGTCGTCTTGACTGGATGGAAGGAGACAGAGAGGAAGAGACAGAGGAAGTGTTGGTGAGGCAACAACTCTTGCAATGCTAGTATTATCTACTCACACCCACACTATAGGAAACAGTGAAGATAACACCGCTAGACCACAGCATGCTAGCTAGCACTGGTCCATTGCAAAACAGCTGATGTGACTCTTCTTTTTTCTCTGCAGCCAGTGCAGCTTAATGCACCCAATGTACTGAAGACGAACAAGTCTAGTCTTCCCTGAGAATGCTGCTTTTTTAAAGAGCACGCACACCTCCATGCCCCCACACACTTTCGGAGACCTTGGTTTGTTTCCACTCCTACACAGTGGTAACGCTCTCAAGCAGCATCGCTCCCATCACACCTACGCAAGCCTCTATTTTGATCCAGGTTTGAGATGTTCACATGTGCTTTGCTTCATCAGCTGGACAAGAAGCAGTGGGCAGAGAGGACACGGCGATGGATTACCAGCGTATATGTTCTCTACTTCGGGGCTAGTCTGCGGAAATAGAATATATATCCAGCTCCTCCAGGAGGGTTACATTCCCTGACCCGTGACCTTCCTCGGGCTGTGAAGCTGTTGCCTCCGCTTCATGCTTCTTCTCTGAATACTTCCTATGCATATTCAATGCTCAAATAAATCTAATCAAACTATGTTCAGGTTGGGCAAAAGACATTTGGCAGACATTTTTTCTTCTTTGATGAAGGAAAACAAACGTTCGTGTGATGAAGTCACTTGGAGAGGAGCTCTGTTTGCGTTATTTTGGCATGTACAGTATACACTGTAGGAGTGTGATAACAGATGGATGCTTAGTCAAGTCGAGCAACGGTGTGAACGGCGACATGGAAAGTGTGAACGGCTGCGACTGTAAAGAAAAACAACGATTCCTGGAGGAATATCACTTGGACTCAGGGTGCCATTGTTGCGCCTCAAAATACTTGGATTGTGCTTTACAAGCTGGCAAGAGTCAGTTGATGTTCATGTCAGTGTTTTGCAAGGCATTGTGAAGACAGACATGGAGTTATGCAAGCTGACTTGCTTTGTGGTGTGTGCACATACTTCACCACCAGTTACAGACTTAACATGGACTCACATGAGGAGAAACGAGCTTCATTTCCAATTGGGTATAAACTATCTATCTAATTCAATGGAGGGAGATTTAGATGCTTCAACTAGAGAACGAGGATTTATGTGAACTTCTACCCTGCTGAAGGAACTTGGAGCAAAACACAGAATCTATTCCAGCTCCGATGGGGGCTGACTTTGACCTCTGGTCTCCCTCTGAGAGGCTTTACTGTTCACACATATATTTAAAAAGCAGTTACAAAACACAACGCTGCATGACCTGTCGTCTTTCTCTTCTTCTGGAGTGGAAATTAGAAAATCAGCCAAGGAAACTTCTTCATGTGTTGCATGTCTGTGTCTTTAACATAAACTTTGACCCAACATCTTGCTTCCTGAATGTTACCCGGTGAAAAACCACACACACCAATGGTTTAGTGATATGAAATAATACTAGGGCTGCACAAGAAATCTAACTCTTATCGAAATCGCAATATGGCCTCCTGCCATTTTCAAATCGCACAAGGTGCAATAAAAAAAAAAAAAGGAGAAATGTGTATCAGAAAAACATTTTTAATTAAGTATTTACATTGCACTATAGAAGCTATGTTCACTCATAGGGGTGAACATAGCAGCGCTTTGAGCTAAATGCTAATGCCATCGTGATAGCGGGCTCACAATGACAATGCAACAGTAGGCAGGTATTTGGTCACAGTTAAAGTCTTAACCTGGAGAAATCAAAATATTGACCTGATGATTGTGCTAGATGAAAAGTCAGGGCCCCACCTTCTTGTTGATAATTTACCTGTTTATGCACTATGCAATATTCTCAATTTATTTCCATGATGTATAATCCTTACTAGATTCAAGAGACAGTTCTTACCAAAATAAAAAATACAGTAGTGCTACTTATCAATCTAGATTGTTTTGCCGAGTTGCCTCGTGTTGGAGAAATAGAGATGACGAGAAATCATGACCCGGTTACTCCAGATAATCCATGGACCTTGTCTCAACAAGCTTTCATGTAGGAACGATGGTTAAAAGAAAATAGTTCCGACATGAAAATGCTCATAAGAAGGTCTGTTAAGAGGAAAAAAATATACATATTTTAGATTTGGTGTGAACTATCCCTTTAAATGTCAAACACCTGATTCATTGTAAAACAATACAACTTTGACCTTGTTTTTTAATTACTGTGCAGTACTAATTTGGTGATTTTGTCTTTCAGAACACAATTAGACATCTAGTCTAAAACCATGCTAACCCAGACGACTAGACGTCTTGAGCCCTGAAAACCAAACAGCATCATGGGTTGGAATCCCTGCTGTACTCTGCCAGCATCAGGTAGCGTAAAAGGAAAGTATTCAAATCTAGTCCTTGTTTTAGTGCCACCAGAATGACTGGAAAGCTCTGCGGTTGGTGACGACCAAAGTCTTTTCTTTGGAGACATATTTCAGCTGGGGGGGTTTGTGAAGTCTGGCTGCACTAAATGGATGAGCAAAGATAAACCAAGATGGTTCGAGTTCACCTGAGTTCATGCTCAGCATTAGTTACTGAGGACAGAACAACGGATGGAAGCTTTCAATACGAACAGATCGGCGCTCTCCAATAATATATGCTGAAATATTACATACTCAAACAGAAAGCCTTCAGGGAAAGTCATTCATCTGTTTCTCACTCACACTCTCTCACACACACACACACACACACACACACACACACACACACACACACACACACACACACACACACACACACACACCTCTCCTGCAGAGGTCCCCTCACTGATGACTAATCTGTCTGGAGGGATCACTTCATTTTTCATCAGAACATTATGCCGGTGCAAATGACGGGGACATCCATTCTGCACTGTCGTTTGTAACGCAGCAAACGAGACAGAGAGGGAGAGACTGATGGAGAGGGAGACGGAAGGGGACAGGGGTGAGGGAAAGACAGATATAGAGGATGTGTGTGTGTGTGTGTCTATGAGTACAAAAGAGAGCAAAAGTAACGGGTACGGGGAGAGAGAGAGAGACGGGGGGCGTGAATTGCCAGTCTATATCGGCGCATGGACATGTGTGTGTGTGTGTTGTGTTATCGGTCAATTGAAGGCGACAGGCACATCGGCGGTGAGATATAGAGGTTGATGGGGTGAATTAGGCAGAATATTAATAAAACTCTCCGGCACTCCAACGCCTCGCACTAAAAGTGCACATTTACATGCATGCGCACGTGAAAACACACACACACACACACACACACACACACACACACACACACACACACAAACTAGACGCAGACGCTGTTGTTTTACACGTCATGTCAGCATGAGTGAGTCTGCGACTTGCTACAAGTCGGTCTATAAGAAAGTTAGCCCGTTACGACGGTTGTAATGGCAACGGTACACATACAAATGGCTCCTATTCTATTTCTACGATCTCAGCATAGAGTAATGACGTGTTACACACACACACACACACACACACACACACACTACAGATTCATCTGGATTGCTAAACAGTGATAGGAGAGTGCCTTTGGGTACAGACTAATTCTGACTGCGGCTACATTAGTGGTAGATTGTTAAAAGGCTGTGAGACGTATTGGTCATCACACTCCACAGAGACATCCGTACCACACATTGCTTTTGGTGCCGTCTGTCTCCTTGACCACAAATACGCCAAGAAACTGTGGTCAGTAAATTAATTATCCATTATTACATTAACTAAGATTTATATTATTGGTGCCAGTGTTTGTATGATAAGCTCTCAAAGAGCACCCTGGGTAATTTTCTCAGGTTTAACTGACCACATGCAAACAGTAGGAAGCACCATGATATGCTATGCTATAGGCAATAAAAAAAAGTGATGTCGAAAAGTCAAATATGTACGCATATATGTTCATAGATCTTACAAAAAATGTTATGAAGATAAAAGGAAATGTAACAACAGTTCACCTACTTGATGCTTTGTCAAAGAATTTGTGAAATACAACTGAACTAACAGCGGTTACATTTGGAGATACTGTAAAACTCTTCCGCAAATAAAACATTTAAAAATGAACTATAGTATTACTCAACTCTAGTTTAATTTTCTCAGAAATCTGAAAAATGTGTCATCTGCAATAACTCAGGTTTGATACAATAATTAATTTCTTTGAAGCACACGGGTTTCACAAAATAAGCCCAGGATGAAATGGGTTGCCGAGCTCTGATACCACACAGTTTGGAATTGACCGGTATCTCAAGGTTTCATCTTCTGCAAAACAGGGCTGTGGCGGGAAGTCACACGTTCTTCAGTTGTTCACACTGCAAGTTTCTCTGGATGCAAATCAACTGTTGTTGGGAGTTTTCTGCCAAGCCATCCATCAAGCTAATGTCCCACTAAATCAGCAGCTAATGTCTCAGACGCACACAGTCTGCTCTTTTACAATGGGCCATTTCACTGCACCGACAGCGTGGAGAAAATGAGGGAAGATGATGAGAAAGAAGAAGAAAAAAACACACACTGAGCGATAGATTGAAAAGAGAAAAAAAGAAGAGATAGAAAGAGTGAGATAGTATCCGTTCAGTGCCACGGCAGATGCTACAGGAGAAAAATGGAAATACACAAACTGTGATATTCACTGTTCGAGCCTCAACAATTACTTCTGTGTCTACTCCTGCTGACGTTGGCATAATATTTCCTGCAATAAAGCATCCGTGACATGAGGTACTACTGAATGGAAAACAAATGCAGTGGCCATAAAAAAACCCAACAACAACAGAAATGCTGACAGAGTAGCAACATCTAAGAAAGCAATGTTGATTTCATATTTTTGGGGGGAAATACGCTGATTTGCTTTCTTTCCAAAAACTGAGACGAGGAGAGAAGATCTACATCTATTTAACGTAAGGAGCTAAAGTCAAGAGACGATGTTTGGCTTAGACAGTGGTGGAATGTAACCAAGTACATTTACTCAAGTACTGTACATAAGTACAATTTTGAAGTACTTTACTCAAGTTTCTCCTCCTTTATACGTCTACTCCACTACATTGTGGATATTGTTCTTTGGTCTCCACTACATTTGTTTGGCAGCTTTAGTTACTTTGCAGATTTAGAGACCTGATATATTGTATATTAACTTTGAATACAGCATGTTTCCAGTATTTAAGTAAATGTGCAATCTAACACACTGTTCACAGC